>NC_056751.1:579622975-579627975 GCF_019279795.1 Protopterus annectens | reverse complement strand
GAATTTATTAGCTTTTGTACTTAAAAACTGAACTGGTATAGAGACAGTTAGCACAGTAACACATTGTAAACACCAAAATGTCCAAATTTGAGCATATAACGCTTACAAACTTATTAGCTTGAACACACAATAGATACACTGTTGTTTAAACCAGGGCATCAGAGACTATCCATGTGCAACTAACAGTGGGTAAAACTGCCTTCCAGTTTATAGCCTGCTACAGACCACCCTCCCAAACCCAGGAACCCCACTCGGCCTTCCTGAGAACACTGGAAAATATGAAGGTCTTTCCAGACACCATTCTATTGGGCGACTTCAACTACCCAAACATAGACTGGGAGCATTACTCTAGCTCCAACACCCTAGCCCAAAGGTTCCTAGAATTTATAAACTCAAATGCTATGGAACAACTTGTTACCACTCCCACAAGAGGGGAAAACATACTGGACCTGATCATCACCAACATGGGGACTCTATGCTCCAGACCAGAAGTGTATCCCTCACTGGTAAGATCAGAACATAAACTAATCTCACTGGATATTCACATCCCAACCCCACCCCCTGCCCAGAAAACCACAGTGAAAAACTTCTCTAAAGCAAATTTCACACTCCTCAAAACTGAGCTGGAATCCTTCAAAGCTCCCGAGCCTGTGGAAAATACGGCCCAGACCGTAGAATCCTTTATAAATGCATTCTATGAACACCTTCAGGAATGCATGGATCATGCAATCCCAAATAAAACCAAGACCCAATCCTCCAAAGGCAGACGTCCTGTCTGGTGGACCCCAGCCATAAACAAACTATACAATAGAAGGAGGAAGCTACTACATGATAGAGCAAAATCCCAAAAAGGGAAGGCATCTCTGATCAGTATTAGCAAAAAACTATGGGCACTCATAAAATAGTCTAAGGCCAGCTTCAAGAGAAAAATTGCACAGGACACTAAGGATAATCACAAGGCTTTCTTTAGTTATGTTAGGAACCTAGGTGGGAATTCCCAGATATGCTCAGAATTACTCCAAAATGACAAAAAAATACATCGAACCCACAGACATTGCCAACATCCTAGCTGACAGGTTCAGCGCAAACTTCTCCCCTCCCCCTCCCCACCAAAAGGGCAAATATTTATCCCAGCAGAGTGCTGCCCCCATGACATCTCAGATGCTCAGGTAAGAGCCGCCCTCTCCAAAACAAAAAACACAGCATCAATGGGACCAGACAGTGTCCCGGGCTGCGTCCTACATGAACTCCAAGAAGAGCTAAACCCAAACATAAAACTACTGTTCAATCTCAGCCTTACTACAGGATATGTACCCAAAGAGTGACGTTCAGCAACAGTGGTCCCTCCACAAAGGTGATGCCTCAACGGATCCTGGAAACTATTGCCCCATAAGCCTGACTAGCTTGGTCTGCAAAGCTATGGAAAGGATCATCATGGACCTCATAAATAAAGATATTGGGGACCTATAGACACTGGATCCTACCCAGTTCGGCTTTGTTAAGGGCAGATCCTGCCTCTTAAACCTGGTTGATTTCTTTGAAACAGTCACCAAGGCCATTGACGAGGGGAAGGTGGTCCACACAGACTAGCCGGACCTCCAAAAGCCTTCGATACAATACCCCACTCGGGCATTATAGATAAGCTCACCAGCTTAAATATAAACCCCTATGTCACTAGATGGGTTGCAAACTGGCTCAAGGACAAAACCCACATGGTTAGAATTGCTGGAGCCATGTCAGACTCCAAACCAGTTACAAGTGGCGTCCCACAAGGCTCAGTCCTGGGACCTCTCTTGTTCGGTATATATTTCTCGGAGGTACAGGCCAACATGGAAGGACTGTAGCTGGCCAAGTTCGCAGATGACTGCAAACTGGGCGCCATAATCGACTCTCCAGCCAACACAAGCATCCTCCAAAAGGGCCTCATAGAAACAGACAACTGGTGCCAGAGCCATGGCCTCAAGCTAAACGCCAAAAAGTGTATAGTCATCCCCTTTGGCAAAAACAAAGTGCCCACAAATTACCACATAGGTGGTAATTCATTAAGTACAGAAGAAATAATTAGGGACCTGGGGACCCAAGTTGATAGCAATCTCTCATTTGACAACCACGTGGCCAAAGTGGTTAGAAAAACATTTTATATAGCCCACCTAATCATGAAGGGATTCACATCTAGATCAGGGGAGGTCATCGTGCCTCTTTACTCATCCCTCATCAGGCCCATAATTGAGTACAATGCCCCTTTTGGGATGTACCTTACAAGACACCTGCAGCAACTGGAAAGACCCAAAAAGTACCTCACCAAGAGGATCAAAGGGCTCAAACAGATGCCATATGCTGCCCAGTTAAAGAAACTCCAGCTCTACTCAGTAGCATACCGCCTGCTCAGAGGCGATCTCTGCCTGACGTATAAAGCCATGTCCAACCCGGACTTAATGGACATGCTGCACCTCAGAAAATCCAAATCCCATCGAGCTACGCGCTCGAGAGACTTGAACCTCAGCACTGAAATAAATAGGACATGCTGGAGGGACAGATTCATAACCCAGAGGCTCCCTTCACTCTGGAATAAAATCCTAGTCCAGGTTAGGCGGAGTCCCTCATTGACTCTCCTCAAGAGGAATCTTGATGAGTGGATGGGAGATCGTAGGTTTACCCCGGGTATCACTTCTGTGTCACTGTTAGACAGAGGCACATTATACTAACCTCGAAAAAGGGCATAGCAAAATTAATTTAAAATGGGTGGCGAAAGCCAAACACACTCTGGCTAGGCTTATAAATGCCCTAGGGCAGATAGCCTAGTATGAACCTATGAACCTATGAGAGAGAGAGACCGAGACAAGAGAGAGAGAGAGATGCAGAGACAGAGAGAGAGAGACAGAGAGAGAGCGAGAGAGACACAGAGACACAGACACAGAGACAGAGATACAGAGAGACACAGACATTTAAATCAGAGCTATGGTCAAAACTATGATCACAGCGTAGTCGATACCAATGCTGTTCCCTGCTATTCCAGTATAAGGGCTGCTCAGGCCTTTAAAGGAGAAAATTTCTTAAAGCCAGGAGCTTAATAAAAATTAACCAAAGCCAAGTTTGAGGCTAAAATAGCTATACAAGCCAAAGACAATCAAGCCATTTTTACTTATGTTCATATTGTGAAAAGCACAATGCCTGTACTGAGCTGATTGTAAATGCTATCACCTACACTGAAGTTAAAGATATAGCTAACAAACTGGCTGATAAATTTAGCTCAAATTTCACCACTCTCTCCCCTCTGTCTGTACCTCATGATATACCTGAAACTGACTCGCCTCCAGCTATCACACAAAAGCAAGTCCAAAAGCTGCTATCAAAAGCTAAACACTGCACGGATGGGTTTTGACAATATACTTGAATGCATCTTAAATAGCATGAAGTATGATTTAGCCACACCCCTAACACTGTTTAATCTCAGCCTCCATACAGATTTTGTATGAAGTGAATGGAGAACAGCTATAATCACTCCCGTGCATAAGGGAGGTCTTTCCACAGACCCAGGCAATTATAGACCAGTAGGTCTGATCAACACATTTGCAAAACTATAGAAAGATTTATCATGGAACTAATCAATCAGGACATAGGGCATCTCCAAACACTGGACCAGTCTCAGTCTGGATTCATCAAGGGCAGGTCATGCTTACTCAACCTGGTGGATGAAGGCAAAATGATACACATCACATACCTCAACATGGCTAAAGCTTTTAATACAATTCTCTACTTGGGCATTGTAGAAAAGCTAAATAAAATTGGAATAAACCCCTATGTCACCCACTGGATTACCAATTAGATCACAGATAGGATGTAGGAAATCAAAATAGGGGAAATTACCTCCACAAATAGACCATTCACCAGTGGAATCTCCCAGGGTTCTTTGCTGGGACCTCTCCTGTTTGGCATCTACTTTTCTAAAGTAAAAGCCAATACCAAAGGGTTCTTGCTGGCTAAGTTTGCATACGACTGCAAGCTAGGAGCAGTAGTCGACTCCCCAAATGACTTGGCCATCTTGCAGGAAGGTTGGTCTGAAATAAATAACTGGTGCTAAAATCATGGACTGAATCTAAATGCCAAAAAATGTATTATTGCATCCTTTGGGAAGTCATGTACTCCAAGGGACTACTACATTAACAATACACCCCTCAGAGCGGACTCAGATGTTTGGGATTTGGGAACTTATGTGAATAGTGACCTAACTTTTAACCAACATATGTCTATTGTTGTAAGAAAGTCCTTCTATATTGCACAGCTTAAACAAAAAGGAGTGTGTCTAGATCTAGGAATGTCATTGTCCCCTTTACACAGCCCTCATTAGGTCAATCATTGAACATAATGCCCCTTTTGGCATGCATCTGTCCAGACACATGCAACATCTGGAATGCCCAGAGATACCTTACTAAAAAGATACAAGGCCTAAACAACATGCCCTACATGGACCGACTCAACGCCCTGTCACTATGCTCGGTATCCTACAGACTGCTAAGAGGTGACCTGTGTCTGGCACACAAGGCATTCAACCCAATACTGATGGATTCACTGCACATCAGCAAGTTAAATGACATCAGAAATACTCCATCATCATCCACCCCCTTTCCCCCCATTTTCTACATGGGGTCTGGGCGTTATGCCATTTGCTACCATCTCTCTCAATTCAATACCACTCACTTGCCTTCTTCAACACTCATGCCTAATTGCCACAGGTCTTATCTTACACAGTCTGTCCACCTCTTTGCTAGATGCCCTTGTTTCCTCTTTTCTTCCCGTCTGTCCAAAATCTTCTTCACTAGACTGTCTTCTGCTTTTCTTCATGTGCCTAAACCAGAATAATCCATTCTCTTTGACCTTTTCTGCAACTGGAACTACTCTGGCTACTGCACTTATGTCCTCATTTCTTCTACTGTCCCACAGTGTGTATCCTACCACCCATCTCAGACACCATCTCCATCACCTCTAGCTTCCTCAACTGC
>NC_056751.1:579472975-579617975 GCF_019279795.1 Protopterus annectens | reverse complement strand
TTTACTGTATCGAAGAACTCCTTGAGCTGGGTGTCACACTCTAATATAATTATCCAACAGCATTATTTTTTTGTATTGTTTCATATACAGATATATATATATATATATATATATATATATATATATATATATATATATATATATATATATATATATATATATATATACATATATAAATTATATATGGTCAATAGCGTTATCTCAGGTTCTTAGGCAGGCAATCCTCTTGATGGTTCATCTGAGATTTTTTCTTAGATGTTTTCTGCACCATCTTTAAATTACTTTTCTTTTTAGGATGTTTCATTAAGTAACTTCTTCTTCTTCTTTTGGCTGCTCCCGTTAGGAGTCGCCACAGCAGATCAACTGTTTCCATTTCCTCCTGTCCTCTGCATCTTGCTCTGTCACACCAACCACCTGCATATCCTCTCTCACCACATCCATAAACCTTATCTTAGGCCTTCCTCTTTTCCTGTTACCTGGCAGCTTCATCCTTAGCATCTTTTTCCCAATATACTCTGCATCCCTCCTCAGCACATGTCCAAACCAATGTAATCTTGCCTCTCTGGCTTTGTCTCCAAACCTTCCAACCTGGGATGACCCTCTAATATACTTATTCCTAATCCTGTCCATCCTCGTCACACCCAGTGCAAATCTTAACATCTTCATCTCTGCCACGTCAAGCTCTGACTCCTGCCTTTTTGTCAATGCTACTGTCTCCAACCCGTATAACATAGCTGGTCTCACTACCCTCTTCTAGACCTTCCCTTTCACTCTTACTGGTACTCGTCTGTCACAAATTACTCCTGACACTCTTCTCCACCCACTCCATCCTGCCTGTACTCTCTTCTTCACCTCTCTTCCACACTCACCATTACTCTGAACTGTTGATCCCAAGTACTTAAACTCATTCACCTTCGCCACCTCTACTCCCTGCATCCTCACCATTCCTCTAGCCTTCCTCTCATTCACACACATATATTCTGCCTTAGTCCTGCTGACCTTCATTCCTCTTCTCTCTAGAGCATATATCCACCTCTCCAGGGTCTCCTCCACCTGTTCCCTACTCTCACTACAGATCACAATGTCATCTGCAAACATCATAGTCCACAGGGACTCCTGTCTGATCTCGTCTGTCAACCTGTCCTTCACCATTGCAAATAAGAAAGGGCTCAGAGCTGATCCTTGATGTAATCCCACCTCCACCTTAAATGCATCCGTCACTCCCACCGCAGACTTCACCGCTGTCACACTACCCTCGTACATATCTTGTACCACTCTTACATACATCTCTGACACTCCAAATTTCCTCATACAATACCACAACTCCTCTCTAGGCACCCTGTCATATGCTTTCTCTAAATCCACAAAGACACAATGCAACTCCTTCTGACCTTCTCTGTACTTCTCCATCAACACTCTCAGAGCAAACATCGCATCTGTAGTGCTCTTTCCTGGCATGAAACCATACTGCTGATCACTAATCATCACCTCCCTTCTTAACCTAGCTTCCACTACTCTTTCCCATAACTTTATGCTGTGACTGATCAGTTTAATCCCTCTGTAGTTACTACAGCTCTGCACATCACCCTTATTCTTAAAAATCGGTACCAAAACACTTTTTCTCCATTCCTCAGGCATCCTCTCACTTTCCAAGATTTCATTAAACAATCTAGTTAAAAACTCCACTGCCATTTCACCTAAACACCTCCATGCTTCCACAGGTATGTTATCTGGACCAACAGCCTTTCCGTTCTTCATGCTCTTCATAGCTATCCTTACTTCTTCCTTGCTAATCCACTGCACTTCATGATTCACTATCCACACATCATCCAACCTTCTCTCCCTCTCATTCTCTTCATTCATCAACTCCTCAAAATACTCTTTCCATCTGCTCAACACTCTCTCCTCACTTGTGAGTACGTTTCCCTCATTATCCTTTATCACCCTTACTTGCTGCACATCTTTACTAGCTTGGTCCCTCTGTCTAGCCAATTGGTACAGGTCCTTTTCTCCCTCCTTAGTGTCCAACCTTTTATACAACTCTTCATATGCCTTATCCTTAGCCTTCGCCACCTCTCTCTTTGCCATGCACCTCATCTCCTTATACTCTTGTCTACTTTCTTCATCTTTCTGACAGTCACACTTCTTCTTCGACAACCTCTTTCTCTGTATACTCTCCTGTACTTCTTCATTCCACCACCAGGTCTCATTGTCCTCCTTCCTCTTTCCAGATGTCACATCGAGCACCTTTCTAGCCATCTCCTTTACTAGCTCTGCTGTAGTTACCCAGCTATTCGGTAACTCTTCACTGCCACCCAGTGCCTGTCTTAACTCTTCCCTGAACATCACCTCACAATTACCCTTTTTATATTTCCACCATTTGATCCTTGGTGCTGCCCTCACACTCATCCTCCTCTTCTTGATCACCAATGTCATCCTACAAACCACCATCCTATGCTGCCTAACTACACTTTCCCCTGCCACCACTTTACAGTCTCCAATCTCCTTCAGATTGGCCCTTCTAATTAAGATATAATGCACCTGTGTGCCATAAAGTAACTGTGATGGTATAAGTGTAAATACTTCTGCACATTAACAGCATGTCCCAAAGTTAGTGAATTACATGTTAATAAGCAGTACAAGCAGAGATTGTTCACCACATGTCTTAACCTACTCGTGAAATACTGAAAGACCCAGGGATTATGTGAAATACTGGAATTACCAGAGATTATGTGATTCTTAATCCCAATGTACAATGATATCTTTGTTCTGGGGTTGTACCAGAAAAGGGGTCTTTAGCTCGGTGCACTTGTCTAGTTATCAAATGTCTAAATAAATAAATAGATTACCGGTTGCATTAAAGAAACATCTTAAAAAATGTGGCCTAGTTTGCTACATGTGACAGCAGGTGGGGTATAATAAAGCAAAACATCAGTAAACTGAACAAGAAAAAGCCAGGTGCAAGAAAATACAAAGGTGTGCAGATCATTTGTAAGTTAACATTTTAAACAATCATACAGATGATCTGTGCAAACCTGAATCATAGATTGAGTAGTTTAGTAGAAACAAACACATGGAAAAACCTACATTAAAATAAATATAAACATGCATACCATATGAAATGTGTTCACCAATCACACATAATACAGAGCAACAGCTGCTAAGTCCACTCAGCTGACTATACTGCATCATCGAGATTGGGGTGCAAACTGTATATGCATAATTGACTTCAGTTTTAATGGAAAAGTGAAAACTGCAGTTATACAAAGGACATACCCTACACTTCTGCATACATGACAGGTATAATACACCATACCATAATTACAATGCAAGCTTGACTTCACCTGTAATATAATGCAACATGTACCCCAAGTTCCTCTACCCTTGTTCTAACCAATAGTGACATCATCAAGCACAGATACAGCTGTAATATAAATAAACACATACCTGGTACTTCTGTATCTGGTAACCATTTGAAATGTCACGTGAGTCACAAAATACAGAGACTAAATAGACAAAAGATCGGACTTACATATACTAAATCCAAGATGCCATTTCTCAGAATATTCTCTTTTCTCCAAGGTATGGTGATCTTGGAGGTGGTGTATATAAGTTTGGAGGAGGGGTGAGAGGAGGCTTGCCCCCACATAGGGAGATAAGCCTCCCTGCACCCCCAACAGAAGATTTTAAGTAGAAAAGCATTTTTTCGGTCTTTTTTTCGGCTTGTTGGCACTTGGTATTTCGAATGTTGACATTTCAATAGGGAGCTCCTGTATCCCTCACAGGTACAACACACTGCCTTATAATGACATCACCAAGCACAGATACATACTTAATTCCTACCTTATAATGACATCACCAAGCACAGATGCATACTTAATCCTATTACAATTGTAAATATGCACCCTGAATATCTACTGTAGGTAAACACAATGCCTCATGTGGCATCACTGGATACAGCTATAGCTGTAATATGAGTAAGCATGTACACTGAGCTTCTGTATCTGTCATGGTTGCAACATACGGACCCATAATGATATTATCAACTACAGCTACATCTCTAACATGAGAACGTATGTACTCTTGAGCTCCAGTAACCAATATGGGTAAATATGGTTGCCATCTGTCCCATTCTGAGGGGGACTGTCAGATGAATGACTCGCATCCTATTGCCTGCATTAAATAGGAGTGAGAAAGGAAATGGCCTAGTTTGCTATTGTTACAGTAAATACTTACAGAGTCATTAACACTTCATTTCCCATTAATAGTTAATGCGGGTCTAATTAAGATTTACTTTTATGCCAGCAGCCCGGCACTACCCTGCTTGGTTAGCTGCTGTAGTCATACCTTGGAACTGTCTGATATTTACAGGAGAAAAGCTTATAGTTAACAAGGTGCAATGAAATTCACAGCAGACAGATTTTTAGTGTTGTTTAACTTTGTGCCCACAATCATGCAGCATTGCTGAAGTGATGACCTCATCAGCATCGTGACTGACTGCATGAGTGTATACAGTTGTGAGGCAAGGTGACCAAACAAAAAATATGAAGAGTGCTGCAAAAAATACATCCTAAAAGATGTGGTGTCCTTTTTCCTAATCTATTAAGAAACAGATATTCAGGTACTTGTTGCTGAGGTAACCTTGGGTGCTTCCTGCAAGACAGAATGGGATGGGTAAGGCCAGACTCTAAGCAAATGGGATAGGTTAATTTGAGCACAAAAAGGGATATTGGCTAGGCTTAAAATGTCCCATAAGAGCAGCTAGCCTAGTAATTACCTATGAACCCATGAGAAGCCCAGCTTGGCTTAGATCTCTATCAAGGATCCAGTTCTCTGGCACAGGTCCCTTTGGACAAATGGGTAAGATGCAAGGCAGTTACAAAGAAAATAATTTCTAATGTTTTGTGTACATGCAACGCAACAGACATAACATCTGATGTAGTATGTGCACAATAGGTTTAGTCTGCAAGGTTTTGTACTAGCTCTTGCAGAAGTTCATGACATCAGTTTCATTATTAGATTGCTTTGCAGTTGTACAGCTTTTCATACAAAGTAAGTGGTAACCATGTTACAGGAAAGGACCACGTGCATGACAGTTCACTTAAAAGATAGGTAGTATTGTCATGTAGTGAAAATTAGTAGATACGAACATAAAGTGACAATTATAAACCTAGAACAAGAGAAACTGCAGAGATCAAGAGGTATGTAGGTGTTGTGTGCTGTAGTATGGAGGCAGTATGCATATCACTTTTATAACTGCCAAACTAAAGTAATTGGAAGATTATGGGCTTCTAAGAGGGGCTGGATGAGAAGTAATATCATGTCTCCAGAATCATAGCACTTTTACTAGGTACAACCATGTAAACTGAAGGCATGATCACCAGTTTAAGATTATAAAAAAGGGACAACTTTCTTTCAGAGGACTTCAGGTGGAAAAGGAAGGAAGGAAGGAAAAAGGATGTCTATACTGCAACCCTGAATATTAATTTGGAACACACAGACCCTACTTTAGGAAAGTGAAATAAAAGAAAATAATTATAGACCTCTACAGTCACAAGTAACATGAATTGTCTTTTGATGTAGATTTTCTTTTGTTTTACTAACTAGAGCAGTTACATGTTTATGTAGAAGAAAAAAATGTTAAGGGTCAAATCAAAGGAAAAATATACAATAAAAAGTGCTTTGAAAAAATAGTCAAATTATCATAACAGCAGCAATAACACCAACTTAATTGATTTTTTTCTATTAATAACTATAACAAGAAAAAACTCTTAAAATTATTCTAGCAATTGGATCAATATTTTTTTCAAAGCAATTATTTCAGTTGGAGGTAGGTATCAATGTTTTCATGGATGCACAATTATATGATTCATACATAAATGTATGAATTACTTTTCCCCCAAAATTCAAAATGCCTGACTTTGTTAATTTGATTTTAGATGACCCTCCCCAATGGTTTTGTCAGGATGGTACATCCGTGTGTCCACAAGAGTCTGTATGTGAGTGTGCTTATTTGACAGTTTGGAATAATAGGTCAGACAATGCAGTAAAACGAATTGGAGATGCAGAAAAGCCTTGCTTTTTATCAAAGCTAATGGACATTTTAAATACAGTGGGATTCCTATACCCCCAGGCACTTCAATTCCACTTTAAAATACCATTTATACAGTAAGAATGGGCAAAGAATTTTTAATATCTTTATTAAATTTGTGATGGTTTAAGATCCTTCTCCGAGCTGAACAGCAAATGGAGTTTACCTGAGAAAAACTGTGTAAAACATACTGAAATATTCAAATACACAGAAACACAGACATGGAATAAAGCACCCTGCATCCACTAGGAGCATTCTAGATCCCCATACCTCCTTTTAATTATACTGTCAGTGAGTAACTGTCAATGAGAGTAACAACTGCAATAGCAATAAGGGCATGTTGGCTCCAGTGTTTTCCTGGAGGCATAAATACTAACCTATCTCAGTGTATGTATACATTACTCACAACATCATATGAATCACACTTGACATATGAAAATCATTCACATACACCAGATACACTCACCAGCACTCAAAATCTCTGTAATCACACTATTCTTCCTTGAAAGAATTTCTTTCCATAATCATGATTTTTGCTTATTCCATAATCATATCAAAAGACAGCAAAAAAAGCTCTAAAATGCACTACAAAAGGGGAAAGAATTATCGTGAAATTATCAAAATGACATAGGAAACCTCCAAACAATAGACCCAGCCCAATTTGGTTTTGTCAAGGGCAGGTCATGCCTACTCACCCTGGTGGACTTCTTTGAGAAGGTCACCAAAGCAATGGATGAGGGCAAAATAATTCACAATGCCTACCTTGACCTGACCAAGGCATTTGACAGAATACCTCAATCAAGCATTACTGACAAACTCAAGATGGTAGGTATAAACCCTTATGTCACCCGGTAGATAGCCAGCTGGCTCACAGACAATATCCAGGAAGCTAGAATTGGGGAGTCCACCTCTGCAAAGAGGTTAGTTGCAATAGGAGTCCCTCAGGGATTGGTCCTGGAACTGTTCCTTTTTGGAATTTACTTCTCTAAAGTCAAGGCCAATGTCAAGAGCCTCTGGCTGATTACATTTGGAAATGATTGCAAATTAGAAGCATTCACTGAATCCCCCACTAACACTTATGTTCTCCAGGAAGAGTTGACACAAACAAATAACTTGTGTCAGCACCATGGACTAAAACTAAATGCCAAAAATGCAGAATAGTATCTTTCAGGAAGTCATTCACCCCTGGTAACTATCATACTGACAATACACCTCTAAGAGCTGACTCAGCAGTCAGGGACTTTGGGACATTCACAGACAGTAATCTAGCCTTTGACCATCACATATCTATGGTAGTGAGGAAATCATTCTTTGCTGGGCAACTTATAAACAAAGGTATGCAAGGAGGTCATTGTTCCACTGTATTCCACATTCAGACCTATTATTGAGTATAATGCCCTCTGTTATGTACCTAACCTGGCACATCCAACAACTGGAACTCCACAGAGGTTTCTCACTAAAAGAAACCAGGACATAAGTAACATGTCTTATGCACACTGCCTCACAGCCCTATCCCTTTATTCTGTCTCTTACAGGCTGTTGCAAGGAGATCTATGCCCGACATACAAGGCATTGCCAGACCACACCCTGATGGAACTCCTGCATACCCACAAAACAAACAGCACCAGAATTCCCCATTCTAAAGACTTAAACCTTGGTAATATAAATAGGACCTGCTGGAGAGACAGGTATATACCCAGAGACTACCCCCTCTCTGGAACAGGCCATCTATCCATGTGACACAGAGCTCCTCCTTAACCCAACTGAAGTGTAAATTGGACAACTGGATGGGGAACAACAGTTTCATTCTTGGTTTGGGGCCTATGTCTCTTATGGACACAGGTAGCCTGTAAATAATTCATCTCTCAGGCCCCTACTTGCACTTAGAAAGGGTACCAGAATTTGTCAGTGATTTGGGATGCATGGCTAGGCTTAAAAAGGCCCTTGTGGTCATTAGCCTAGTAAACACCTATGAACTTATGAATAACCCATGACATCAGGGGGGCTAGTGGCCTCCCGGACCCCCTACTCAATTCCTTTATTTCTCCACAGTTATTACAGTACAGTCTTAAATCACAACTTGCTCTGATGTCATATGTTTAACCATACACCGTGTCCCACTTTACAGATCTGAAAAGATGGCAACTCTATTAATAAAACATATTATCCCATAATAACATCACCTAATCACAGCTATAGCTGTAATATGAATTCCTATACACCAGGAGATCCTGCATCCATCATGGGTACAACACAGAGCCACACAATGATATTACTGAGCAGAGCAGCAACTGTAATATATTTCTGAAAGTGCACCCTGAGCTTCTATATCCACCACTGCAGTAACACATCACAGCCCTGCCCTCACCAAGTGCAAACTAAGACTGTACATCTGACACTGTCCCACCTGTTGCAGTAAATGCAGCAAGGACTGCTGTGTTGCAGGACTCACTTCCTGGACTTATGCCCTTCACTGAGTTTGTCTCTGGTATACTGTTGGGCAAGGGAGGCACATTAATGCCATGAAGCACTACTGCCAAATTAGTTTTCCTGTACAGATCAGTTCTTAGCCGGGGTGCCATCTGTACAAAGGCTGCATTTTCTCACTGTAGCCATATGTGTTTCCACAAGGTGCTTCAGTTACTTACCACATTCTATAGACATCCTCCAAAGTGCCCACAGGTATGCATGCTATATGTGTTTACGTACGTACGTATTTATATATGACTAAATCAGCTTATAACAATTTACATTGCAGTCAACCATCCAACTATCAAACACAAATGTATGAGTACTCATTTAGTCTCTGGGTCAACTAATCAAATCCCTATTGATGACAAACACACTTGCTATTTGTAGCATCTTACTGTTCTGAAAAACAGTGTATTCCAAGGACAAATTTAAAAATTAAGAAAAATTTTACTTTTGGTTTGGAAAACAGCTGTAATGGTACCTCTACACAAAGGAAGCTCTACACGGCCCTCCAGAATTACAGGCCAATCAACCTAGTCTAATTTGCAAGGCAAAGGAACAAATCAGGTCTGAACTATTAAACTACGGTTCACAGGTACTTACTGTTTTTGATCCATTAGAATCTTTAGAAGCTTAGACATACATTCCTGCAAATTATTTTTTGCCCTTATATTTTAAGTATGATTAACCCAGAGATGGGCAGATCATTTGCATATTGCCCTTATCCATGAGGGATGAAGGTGTTAAACCATGACTGAATTTGCAGTTAACCATCCAATCAGATTATATTTGAATAGTGTAAGACAAGTGCTTTGCTTTATGTGGAGAGGAAGATGATTCAAGTAGTAGGATTTGCTGTGATACATATCTATCCCTCTAACATGTTTACTTATGCCACAAAACAGACTGAGATCTTGAGTGGGTGTTTAGGTCCCCACTGGACTTATGAATGTGCAGGATGTGTGACAGGATAGGGTCTGTTGAGGCTGTGTACACAGGACAGAGATGGCCTCTGAGAAGATGGACAAGACGTGTAATTGGTCCACATAGAAAATTAAGGGTCTAAATCATACAAACTAAGTAAAAATGCAAAAAATGCATTGTGAGCATTCAAGTTGTGTCACGTTTCAATGGGTACATACTGAAGGGGGTATTATACTCAATGCTCAGCCTACTGAGTGTGGAATACAGTGGAATAATCACCTCCCTGGATCTGGACACCATCTCCTTAGAAATAAGCTGTGCAATAATAAAGGACTCTCTTACAATAATGGATGTATGTTAAACAAAGAACAGTGACTTTTCTACATCAGTTCTCAGGTCCCTAACTACTGGTTCAATTTTCAGGGGCATGTTGTCAATATGAATTGTATAAGGGACTTTGTGCCTGCTGAAGGATACTATTATACATCTCTTGGCATTTAGTTTTAGTCCTTGGTTTTAAAATCAGCTAACAGTTCAGAAAAGGCCCTCTTGGAGGAGGGGAATTTATGATGTCATGAACTGCAAAACTGGTCAAAGCTGTAGTTCAAACAGTCTCTTCAACAAGAAAAAACACGTCAGGAACAAAAAACAAATTTATTCTGCAAAGCTTTCGGGTTAACACCCTTCCTCAGTGCATTATAAAATCAGTTAATACATTCATTTTAAATAGGAGTATCAATTAATCACATATCAGCCAGCTAACCTATCAAACACATATACCCCACCTTTTCATATATACAAATTCATGTAAAATTTAAAGTCACAAGGTTATTAAAAAATCACAAAGTTGTTAAAAACACTTACTAAACATAACAGACATAATGCAGTTAATAAATATAACTAATAACACTTCATTCTTATTTTATTTCTTTTTGCTTTTCTACTAAAATAGGTTTTATGCTTGCCATAGGGTACTAAGTCAGAAATATTGATTAGGCAAATGGGTGTATTTAAGTAAATTATTGTTTTAAGCTAGGATACAGGATCTGAACTGCCTAAACATAGTAAGGCCTTGTTAAGTTTAGTTCTGGTGGTTGCCAAAAAAAGCAATTACTAGAAAATGGAAATTGAAGTCTAAACCAACTCTATTTGAACTAATGAATATTGTAACAGAGATGAAAGAACTGAAAGTGGGATCTTTATTAAAGAGTAGGAGAAAACTGCATAGAAAAATGGAACTTGTGGGAACAATACATGCAGACTAATGTTTTGGAGGTAGTATGAGGTTTAAGGGAAAGCAGGAATTTAGCAATTCAAGTAATGTTGGATAAATGATAATTGTATAAAAGAATGTATGTGATGTATAATGTTCATACAATTATCATTTATCCAACATTACTTGAATAAATGATAATTGTATAAAACAATGTATGTGATGTATAATGTTCATAACTATGAACTTGTTAACATGGCTTGTTTTCTTCTATATAAATGTATGTTTGCCTATGTCTTAACTGATGATTCAATAAAGATGTTAAAAAATAGTCTTGTAGATGCAGTCTCACAAACAAGATCACCTTCTTGCAGGCTATTCCCCTGAAGGCCAAATATTACAAAACTTTATGGCTTTGAAAACAGAACTCTACTGTCCTTTGAGAAAAACAACCATCTCTGAGTGCCTGCAAAGTGACATCTTTTAAAACTATGATGCTTTTAATTTTAAATGCCAGACAGCTCCACAAATCTTGAACCCACTTTCTTCTTCCCTTCCCTTTTGTTTTTCTCCATACTACTTAGGTTCATAGGTTACTACTAGGCTAACTGCTCTTGTGGTCCATTTTAAGCCTAGCCAATTATCCCATGTGAGTATCAAACCCTGCACCTTGTGTCTATAAGGTAAACAACTTAACCAGTAGGCCACCCTCCTTCCCTTTATTTTTAATGCAATGACTGCAACAGTGAATACACTCGAACATTTACTTTTCACCTTCATTACAGCCTTGTCCACCCTTTCTACATAATACATCCTTAATGATTCCCTCAATGCCACCTGTGCAACTCCTCCCAAAACATTCGCTTACTAAGCTTCTTCTTCTAAATAATTACTTAATTCTCTCTCTTCATTTCCTTTCACTCAGCTCATTCTCTCAGCTCCACTTTTTACCTATTGTTTCTTATTATACAGTATGTTATAATATTTAATCTTATTTATTTTGGCACCATTATATCTTTTAGCTTGTAGTATTATACCACATGCCAGTATTATTTAGTTATCTATCTGCTTATCTGTTTATTTATTTTTTCTGTTTACCAGGGTATTACACTGATCACAATAGAGCATATACAGGCACAGCACGGGTTTTTCATAGGTTCATAGATAGGTACTAGGCTATTGGCCCTAGGGCCTATATAAGCCTAGCCAAACAGTACCCTGGCTTTTGCCTCCCAAGAAAATTATTTTCCTGTGCCCCTGTCAAGCAGAGCCACAGAAGTGATCCCCGGGGTGAATTTCCTATCTCCCGTCCAATCATCAAGATTTTTCTAGAAGAGTGTTAATGAGGAGCTTTGTTTGATATAGATAGGTAGTTTGTTCCAGAGTATGGGAAGTCTCTGAGACAGGAATCTATCTATAGATGACCAGTTGAAATTCGGCCACCATCTATCACACATGGTTAAAAAAAAAAATCAAAAACTAAGTACATTATACAGTGTAAAAATCTACCTCACTGACACAGCCAATGTACAGCCTTTACTTTCTTACTGCCATCTCTCCTCTGTGCGACCCAATCTTCACTAAATTTCAAGTCTCTCAACTGTCCAGACTTGATCAATGTTATAATAAAATAGCTATATTTGCAGTAAACACATCACTGCCTATCTCTCAGAGAATTAAACTGCTTAAAACTAACACATTACCTAGCTTTTTATCAGCTAACTACAATACAGACTTCTCTGTAAACCAGAAAATTGTCCAGTCCTTAACAACTTAATATAACACTACTCCCTCAGATAGAATTTTATACTTTAGAGAAACATCACTACAACCAAGTCATGTGAATCTCTATATTCAAAAAGTACAGCTAAATGAAGAAACCACATCCTTCTTCTTCTTTCAGCTGTTCCGGTTAGAGGTCGCCACAGCAGATCATCTGTTTCCATTTCTTCCTGTCCCCCACATCTTGCTCTGTCACACCAACCACCTGCATGTCCTTAGGCCTTCCTCTTTTCCTCTTACCTGGCAACTCCATCCTTAGCATACTTTTCCCAATATAACCAGCACCCCTCCTCAGCACATGTAGGTCTGTTAATTACTCTTACCTGCTTATAAGTTGAAATTGCTTATCAGTTAATCCTGTATTAGTTTCTTATTGTCTATTATTAATTTGTACTTCTTACAACATTTTCACTACTGCCTGCCTTCTCTGCAGTTTGATGTATCTTTGCCCTGGTTTGTATCTGAAAAGGGTCCCATTTGGAAATGACACATTACCTAGTTAGCAAACAAAAAACAAGTAGAATCACAGAGATAAAACAACTGAAAGTTGGATCTTTAGAAAAGGGTAGGAGCAAATTACACAGAAAAAATGGACTTGTGGAAACAATACATGAAGAATAATGTTTTGGAGGAGGAATGAGGTTTAAGGGAAGGCAGGAATCGAGTGAGCTATTTAATGTTTTACTGACAATGACCATATATGCCTGCGGTGGTGGTGCTGCGGTAGCATTGTCGCCTCACAGTAAGATGTCCTGTTCGATTCTCAGCTACAGCGTCTTCTGTGTGGAGACATGCGTGAATGGGCGTACCTTCATTGAAGGTTGTGCGTCAAGGCCGGCAACTTGGTACGTAAAAATCTACTGCCAATCACTAGCGGACCGGAGTTCCGCTGTGGCTACCCCTAACCGGGAAAAGCCGAAAGACACAACAACTGACAATGACCATATAGATTATAAGTAATGTATAATGTTTGAAGCTGAAAATAAGTCAATATGGTTTGTTTTCATTTATATAAATGTATGACTGACTATGTCAAAAGTGATAATTCAGCAAAGATGTTTCTTGTTTAAAAAAACTAACTTCTGCTGGTACAGTCTCATCAAGTCTGTGTTCATAAGCAACATTACAGTACTCCACACACAGCCTCACCAAGTCTGTGTTCATAACCAGCATTACATTACTCCACACACAGCCTCACCAAGTCTGTGTTCATAAGCAACATTACAGTACTCCACACACAGCCTCAGCAAGTATGTGTTCATAAGCAACATTACAGTACTCCACACACAGCCTCACCAAGTCTGTGTTCATGAGCAACATTACAGTACTCCAAGGACAGCCTCACCAAGTCTGTGTTCATAAGCAGCATTACAGTACTCCACACACAGCCTCACCAAATCTGTGCTCATGAGCAACACTGCAGTACTCCACACACAGCCTCACCAAGTCTGTGCTTTTGAGCAACAGTGCAGTACTCCACACACAGCCTCATCAATTCTGTGTTCATAAGCAACATTACAGTACAACACATACAGCCTCACCAAGTCTGCCTTCACGAGCAACATTACAGTATTCCACATACACCTCATCAAGTCTGTGTTCATGAGCAACATTACAGTACTTCACATAAAACCTCAAGTTGGGATTCATGAGCAACATTACAGTACTACACATACAGCCTCACCAAGTCTGTCTTCATGAGCAACATTACAGTATTCCACATACACCTCAACAAGTCTGTGTTCATGAGCAACATTACAGTACTTCACATACACCTTAACAAGTCTGTGTTCATGAGCAACATTACAGTACTTCACATAAAACCTCAAGTTGGGATTCATGAGCAACATCCACACACGTTATACTCCTTGTTCTCAAGAAGGGCAAAACAAGGGTCATTACCAGACTAAATGTATGGGTACTCATCAAATCATCAATGTTTATTTTGAAGCATGCAAGGACGTCACTATGTGTAACTTCCAGGAAAAGTCTGTTTCAGAAGTGGGGCAGTTAATAAATTTGTCTCTTCAGTGTACTCTGTTTATGTGCTGATAGTGATTTAATTCCCTAGCTCTGGTATTAGTGCAGTTATTTGGCTTGCAAAGATACATGATATTGAGGAGGAAGATGGGATTCCTAATGACATGGAAGGCAAAGCATAAACCATCTCACAAGAGTCTATTTATAACTGAGTAAAGGGTTAACACATCAAGTTGTTCCTAGTAGCTTAGGGTTTTTATGCCAGCAATCTTCTTGGTTAAGAATTTCTGGGACCTTTCTAATTGCTTAATATATCTGGAAAGTTGTATCCTGAAGGTATGGATTATAATCAGTAATTGTTCAAATTAGGGTTGTATAAAGTGGGATGATTTTTTTTTTATGTGGATGAAATGCCTATAGATGTTAGTTATGTTAAACAGAAGGATTTTTCTGACTACTGCTGTTAGAAGGAGGGGCCATTACTGACCCAGGTTCCAAGATTCCTGACTAAATTATAATTTTGAAATGGGTATTGACTATACAGTTAAACTGAACACTACAATTTTTCTTATTTACTTTTAGCCCTTTTACTGTACACTACTTGTTTAAGAGGGTGAGATTTGACAGTAGTGCCCAGTTTGGTCACCAAAAGTCATGATTCCCAGTCTTTGGATGGGAAAAGTAGCTGTCAAAAAGGAGGGGTCCCAGTACTGAGTCCTAGGGCATACCACCAGTTATTCTAATACTTTCTGAGGAGGCATCCACAACTTTAACTATGTGGGTTCTATAAATGTCCAGAACACTGTCTTATCTCATACCAAATTCTCAGAGATATAAAATCATTTTGTGGCAATAATTTGTTGGTCAGAATAGAATTAACAGTTTAGTGAGATACTGCAAAAGCAAATCAAAATAGATCTAAAATGGCAGACTAAGAAGACTAACTTAAATAAAAAGAAAACCAGTACTTTCTCAGCTTAGTTGTTACATCTTGTAATATTCTCCAATAATAGTTAATACACTCTGATGGTAACATACACCCCTGGAAGTTCTCTTTATTTGAAAACACATTTCCCTTGATCTCCTGTTGTAACACTCAGTAATTTTCCTTACAGAATTTGTAATAAAAGCAATGGCAAAATGCAATGGTAGACTGTCTCTTGTTTCTAAACCTTCTCCTAGTTAATCAGTGTTCCAGTATTAATACACAAAGCATAGCTATGTTTTCTTATCCAGACCAGCAAAACATAATTGTAATATGATGTCTGAAATAATTTTCACAAAGCACAAATATGTTTTCTGTCCTTGCTTGCTCAGAAGCAATGTCTAAAATAAAGAAATCCAGTCTGGCACTTGTACATTAGCACTGTCCTCTTAAAAGGTTCTGTCATTCAGCCAGTTCACTATCTACATCACAAAGTATGGGACTGTTTTAAGGCTCACTGCTTATTGGTGAAGTCAGCATGGGGTACAGTGTTGAATACTTTGGTCAGATCCAAAATTCTGTGAGGACAGAATGACAGCTGTTTACAGCCTATATGACCTTCTTGAAGAAGTTAACTAAACTGAGTAGGTATGACCTCCCTTTGACAAAACCAAACTGGTTTTATATTATAATGATAAGGTATTTGATATCATGGTTTATGAGGTCAGATAGGATGCATTAAATCAGATTGGTGAGGCAAGGAGGTCTTTACTTTCCTGGATTTGTGGTAGGGCCACTGCAGTTCTCCATACTTTGGGAAAAAAATGTAACTTCAGTATGTCTTCCTTTGTGTTATTAGGAGGTATAAGGGATTCAGGAATTTTCAAATTTAAGATAGTTGTTTTAGGGGTAAAGTTTGCACTAGATCTATCTGCTAGTATATTTGCTTTGTCTGCTGGGTCTGAGTGGGTGGTACCTTTTTGGATAAGTTCAGAACTCTACTGGCTATTATTTGTTAGTTTTCTAATACAACTAAAGAAGGACTTATAATTATCCTTAACCTCAGAACTTAATTTAAGTTCATGATTTGCTATACATGCTCTGACAGTTGCTTTTTGTTCCACAATCTTTAATATGAGGAGTTTTAGATCTGTTGTATGAGTTAAGATTTTTTTCCTGGATTGGACACACTAAATTGGCCATAGGAGTGAGTGTGTGTGTTTGTGTGTGTGTGTGTGTGTGTGTGTGTGTGTGTGTGTGTGTGTGTGTGTGTGTGTGTGTGTGTGTGTGTGTGTGTGTGTGTGTGTGCGTGTGTGTGCGCATGTGTGTGCGTGTGTGTGCGTGTGTGCGCATGTGTGTGCGTGTGTGTGCGTGTGTGCGCATGTGTGTGCGTGTGTGTGCCTTCTGTGGAAGGTTGGGTGCCGGGGTGGCAACTCGATACTGTAAAACTCCACTGCCAATCATGAGCGGACAGGTGATCCGCTGTGGCGACCCCTAACTGGGAAAAGCTGAAAGAAGAAGAAGGAGAAGAAGATATAGAGATTTTGCTGGTGAATCACCAATGTGGTTTGTTTTCAAACTTTTCATTATATTTGGCACTAGTAGGGATAGTCAGCTATAGTTACTTGTCTCTGTGGGATACAATTCCTCTGCATAAATAGCAACTGTATCACTACTGGGTTTGATAATGTTACAAGTGAGTTTGGATATCTCATCAGAGAGTATGAGGAGATTACTCTGTTTGAAATCCTTGAATTCAGAATGTAGTCTGTAGGAATTTTAATGATTTTGAAAGAGAAAGCTACAAGTTTATGGCCAGACTTCACTAGTGATGGAGAAAATAGAGTAATGGTATATGGTTGTGGCTATGTTATCTGTTTTATTTATTTATTAGCCTTTGATTACCAGGAAAGACTAGCTGGGCAAATCTTCTTTTCATTAGAGTCCTAGGGATAAAAGCTCCACATTACATACTTTTCACAGTAATAAGCATGGATTAACAATAAAATATACGACATAACACTGAGCTAAACATAGTTTAAAGGCTAATCATGATATTAAGTACATTATACTGTATTTACAGCATTCTGAGAAGCTGCGGTGGTGCAGCGGTAGCATTGCTGCCTCACAGCAAGAGGTTCTCCCGTTCGATTCTTGGCTGGAGTGCCTTCTGTATGGAGTCTGCATGTCCTCCCCATGGTTGGGTGGCGTTCGAAAGACATGCGTAAATGGGCGTGCCTTCGTGGAAGGTTGAACGTCAAGCTGGCACCACGGTGTTCACAAAATTCTACTGCCAATCATTACCGGACCGGAGTTCCGTTGTGGTGACCCCTATCCAGGAAAAGCCGAAAGACAACAACAACAACTGTATTTACAGCATTCTAATGGCACACATATACAAATAACATTCAGCATTATTTTACAGTTTACATTTAATCTCAGTGAAATTTTAGCACGCAGACAGCAGACGAGGCATATGCAACTTTTAAGCAGGTGAGAAAGTATGAGGATTTTATTATATTTACTTGATTTAGCTGCATAAAGAGTGAAGTTAGTAATAGTATTGGTACAACAACAGGATTGTTGTGTTGATAAGTATGATTTTGTTGTGATTTTAAAAAGTAGATGGGAAATGATTAGAATAAGACAGGGACTTTGTAATTGAGGTGTTACAAGTGCAGGACCGTTTTGCTGACAGGTATGTTTTTGAACAGAAGAAGACATGAGATATTTCTGATGTTTGTTGGGAGAGAGTTTCACAGTTTAGCAACAGACACAGAGTACATGCAGTCACTCAGGGGTGGCTCGTGATATAGGACTGCAGGACTGCAGCCCTCCCACCTAGAAAACAAATAAAAAAATAAAACTAAGAACCACAAACATCGTAATTCCCAGAAGTCTGCGTATGCACTCACTCTATAGCTACATGGGAACACAGATATGGGGAAAGACATCTTGGCCCCTAGATGCCCAGCAGTCTGTGTGGTGGTGACATCACAGAATGGCGGCACTCCAGACTGCAGCACCAATCAAGATGCATGTAGCAGCTAAGAAGGTGCACTGGACCAATCGCAAGAAGGATTTGGACTCAGCGGCATGATGTGTGTGTGTGCAATGCCCCAGTTGCTATATACTGGTGGCTAGAGCAAACTCATGGTGGTGTGGTAGGGAATACCTCAGGCTTGAACCCTGTACATTGTATGCAGGTGGTAAGGGCCTGAATTCTCTACCCACCATCATTTGTAAAAAAATTGCAGATTTTTGCCTCATATTTGATCTGGTCTGTTCCTCATAATATCTGTGGTTTCTAAATATTTAAAAGCTTACATATTTGATGGTGCAGTGTTAGCATTGTTGCCTCACAGCTACAGGTTCTCAGGGTTGATTCTTGGCTGGGGTGCCTTCTGGGGGTTTGCATCTTCTTCCTATGTTTGTGTGGGTTTGCTTTTGTGTCCTCCCATGTTACAAATACATGTGTCTGCATTATTTCTTCCTGGGCCTCTGCTGAAAATTGTTTTTTTGTTCCAAGTCAGACTGTCCTGGTTAACAAATGTTAAATAAAATTGACAGGCATTTGAATTTCAGACTTCAGGTTTCTGAATGCTTCATGCTTTAAATGTTTGATGGTGCAGTGGTAGCATTGTTGCCTCACAGCTAAGGGTTCGCTGGTTTGATTCTTGGCTGGGGTGCCTTCTGTGTGGAGTCTGCATTTCCTCCCTGTGTTTGTGTGGATTTGCTCTGGTGCCTGCCATTTTACAAAGACATGTGTCTGCAGTATTTCTTCCTGGGCCTTCGCTGAAAATTGTTTTTGTTCCATCAGACTTCCTGGTTAACAAATGTTAAATAAGTAAAATTGACAGGCATTTGAATTTCAGACTTCATATTCTTCAGAAAATACATAGTAACACAAAACCTTTTATTCTCGAAATTTTCTAAGTTTATAAGATGAATATTTGAAAGTTGTCCCTATTTTTGGGACTGTATTCCCCCATTATTGGCTTTGTCCAGGTTTTTTGTGCTAAGGTTGACAGCTATGGCAAGAACTGAAATCACTGAATATGTTTGAGGGCTGTATTCCCTCATTACTGGGTTTGTCCAGGTGTTTTGTGCTAAGAGGTTGACAGCTATGGTGAGAACTGAATTCACTAAATGATAGCCATTTAAGTTTCAGTCTTCCTCTCTTTCACAAAGCAGCTGATTTGGTGTAGTGGTGTGTTGCTCTGACTGTTTTGCACAGGGACCTTGGCAGTAAAATGTATTGTGGTAACACAGCATTTTATTCTAGCAACTTTCCAAGATCATACAAGCAATGTTTAATGTGTCCCTGGTTTTTGGGCTTTTGACCCCCCCCCCAATAAATTTTGGCTTTTTCCATATTTCTTGTGCTGCGAAGTTGAGATGCAGTTGAGTATTGAGTAGATTTTACAAGAAGCTGAGAGCTGCAGGGGAAGAGAAGTTTAATGCTGCTTATGGTGAGTCTGCTTGCATTGTTAATAGCACAACAGGTTGTGTACTTGCTTTTGATGCAGAAGGCTGTGGGTTCTACTCCCACAAGGGGTGGATGCTGCCGTACTGAAAATGTCCTCTTTGGCGAAGATACTAACTATGAACCTGTTATCAGTTTGCCATCCATTTCCTATTGCAATATTACTAGTTTATCATTTTTTAATGTAATATAGGCAATTTATTCCTCAGGGGCAACATACACTTTATTTTTAGATGAAACCATGAAATATAAAGGTGTTTACTAGCAGCAACCTCTTCATTAGTTACAGATTTCTTTAATGTGGAATTATTTAGATGACTTTTACTTCTTCAGAGATTGTACATATTTACTGATAATGGTGGACTGTAGAAGTTTGAGTAGACTTTTATGATGGAAATGTTCTAAACTGGGCAGTTGTGTCATTATTGGTGCATGCATTTTGTTTCATTGTTTACTGGAAAAATCTTCTGAATTGGGCAGTTTTACCATTAATGGTGCATGCGTTTTGTTTCATTGTTTACTGGAAAAATGTTCAAAACAATAAATTTAAAACACCCTCTAACAACTTTACTGTGTTGTACAAGGAATATAATTTAGTACAATCAGGAAGGTGTATCAAAGAGCACATGTATGTTTCATGTGCAAGGGGCCTATGATTTGAAAACAGCCCAAAGTTAATCTTTATCTGCCACTGGCAAAATGTATTTTCTTTGAATGTGGCTTTCATTGCTGTTTCAATTAATGTGAGTTTCAAGGGCAGAGAAGTTTTAATGCTAAGTCTGTTTTCATTGTGAGACTGCATTGCTTTTTTTAGAAGATGTCTTAGTGTTTGTGCTGTAAAATGCAAAAGAAAACCTTCAAATGAAGTCCAAATCATAATAAAAGTAAAGCAGTATGCACATTAGTGTTTATGGTAAATGGAGTGAAATAGCCAAGTAATGGATCATTGGAATGGCTGCATGGGGGAGACTCCATTCGACCATGATTTTGTGAGGGGGAAGGGTGGCAAACTCAAAGACAGCCCCAGCTGAACTATACCTCCCAACTGTCCAGATTTTCACAGAATGAATAGATTTTTGCTTTTTATTTTTTGGTTTGTTCCTCATAAAATTTGTGGTTTTCTGGCAAATCAATTAGGAATTAAGTCACTAAATAATGACAGACACTGAGTTTCAGACTTCATAACCTTCAGAAAAATGCATGCTAAAGCAAGGCCTGTTATTCTATCAACTGTCTCAGTTTATACAAGAGCAATTTTTAGTACTGTTTATATGTTCCCCCAATATATTTGGCCTTGTCCAGATTTATTGCATTAACAGGTTGAGAGGTACATGCAAATAAATTGCTTTATAGAATTAGGCATAGCCAAACCTCTCAACTGTCCCTGATTTTGGCTCAAAATGTTGCTCTTCCCCTAATAATCCCTCCGCAAAATAGCAATTTTGGAAGAAAACATGGAGGGTTTACAATTAAGAAATAACTGTAATATTCAGAGTTATAGATTACTTTTATTTCAGAAATGCATGTAGATTCTTTTATTTTGTCAGCTGCTCAAGTTAGCAGTACTAATATTAAAAAAGTGTCCCTTCTTTGACAGATTCCCTGCTGTATTGTGTGGCTATTTTATATTTTTGCATCACATTTTTGGTCCATTTTTCATAAAATTGTGGGGTTTTTTTTTGGCAAATTAGTGGCAAATCATTAAAGACTGAAGTTAGAAAATAATGACAGACATTTGAGTTTCAGATGTCATACCCTTCAGAAAATTCATACTAATGCAAGACCTACTATTCTATTATCTTTCTAAGTTTATAAGAGCAATATTTAAAAATTGTCCTTATTTTTGGGCCTTTGTCCCACTTCTATGTATGGCTTTGTCCAGATTTCTTGCTCTGAGGTTGAGAGGTATGACAAATGTGTCAGGGCCATCACAGTCAGCCAGAGACATTTCAAATTGTGACATACTTGTTGCAGCCCACTCCCTCATGTAGTTACTCTGGATGTGTCCAAGCAAGGCAAGGAGCAGTTATGCAGTATAAATGTGCAGAGTATCCCCCATCCTAGGTAGACACAAGTACTACAGTGGCTTTTCATTTGCCCTTGATTTTGCAGAATGGTCTGGTTTCTGTCATATTTTTGTACTGTTGATTTATGCTTATTACTCAGAAAGTGCCTGTTGCTCTGTGTTTAAGTAGCAATGCTTTAATGACCATCATGTAAGCTTGTCTGAGATCATAAGATGCAAGTATGCTTTAATAAGCATACTGTTAAAGAATTGCCAACATTGAAAGCCTTTCTGTTGTTGCTAGGCAGAGAATACTTAACAAGATAATGTATAAGCCTTGGGTATTGAAATGCATATGACAGTATTTGTAATAAAGAACAGGATTAAATTATTTTAAGATGCTCATTACACTTGTTGGAGACTTCCAGTCATCTCTGCAGGCTTTACTCGTAAACTAAACAGAATGCCAATCTATCATGTGCGGTCCATAACCTGTACAGTAAGCCTTTAAGCAATGTATCTTGAGCATGTTTCTTGTTTGCTTTTCATTTTTTACTTTGATCATGTTTTCCCCATGAAACAAGTAGACAGTTGTCAGGCAGCAGGTCTTTTTTGGATAAGAAACATTTTTACAAATGGGGGTATCACAGAGATTGCTACTTTTAGCATGTTACTTGGTACTTTAATAAAGCTGAATGTTGTTTTTTTCGTCTTTTCCCGGTTAGGGGTCACCACAGCGGAACTCCGGTCCGCTAATGATTGGTAGTTGATTTTTACGTGCCGAGTTACCAGCCCTGATGCACAACCTTCAACGAAGGTAACTTTAATAAAGCTGAATATAAATTATAATTAGAACTGCAGTGCAAGGAGAAGTGGTTTGAGTTGAGTGCTGCTTGTTTTTCTTATACTTGATTTTGACTGGCATTCCAGTAATGTATTTAAAAAGTAATTTATTTTTTCATGCCTCACAACCTTTTTGTTTCCATCTAGATATTAAGTAAGCTGTCATGCAGCCAATGCATTGAAATATTTTTATTCTTCTACACTTCATTTTGTCTTGATTGGACTCTCATAATGATGGTTTGGCACCCAGGGCAACGTATTTAATTAAAGTTAGTTTTTGTGGTTTTGAGCATAGCTCCTCCCCTTTCTAGTTGGCTGCACCCCTTCCCATTGACCCCACCCATTCAGCTGTCTCTTGCAGCCCCCCTTTGATTTGAAGTCACCAGCCGCCACTGCAGTCACTGTTATGACTTTTAGATTTTTGAGTAAGCACCATGAGTTGGTTCAGTGAATGCGGTTCTCTGTAAGGCAAGTAGAAGTTTAATAATTGGCTGTCAGCAGAGCATCTTTCTGGGTTGTAGGGTATGTTGAGGGTGGTTAGTTCAAGCCAGTTAAGGGACTGAAATACAAGACAGGAATATGTTTGGTGGATTTCCAAGATGGCTGCACAATGAGTAACAGCTTAATTCTAGCTCTCCCAGTGTGAAAACAGAAACTTAGCAGAGAAGGCCAGTGGGTTTAGATTTCTAGGTAAATTTCAGCAACTGGCTAGTAAGTGCACTGCCTGGATGTCAGAAAAAAAGAAATACAGAGGACCTGAAGAAAAATCAGCTACAAAAAGGTGACAAAAAAACACTGACTGGGAAAGGTACTGTAGCTGTTCAGCAAAAAGCAGTGCAAGCTCCAGACATGACCTCCAGTAATCTAGAGGAAAGTATAAGGCAACTGCACATAGACCTGACTAAAATAAATGAAACACTGCTGGAGTATATCAACTCAAAGAATGAAAGGTTGCAAAAAATGGAAGAACCTTTAAATAGATATTCAGATAAGGTGATAAAACTGCAAAAATCAGAGGTCAAAATGAAGAAAAGCCTGGCTGAATATGAGACTGCACAAGAAGAAATGTTTCAAAAAAATAATAGAATTAGAGGACAGAGTGCATAGGTAAAACATGAGATTTTCTGCTGTACCAGAGAAGCTGGAAATAACAGACTGTATTAATTTTATGAAAGCACAAGTAAGCAACTGGACTGGTATTCCACAACAGGAACTGTTAATTGAAAGGATACATCATGTGTATGCTCCAGACCTGGCTATGAGAAAACAACCTAGACCTTTATTATTTAATATGCAATCTTACCAGCAGGAGCTGATTCTGACAAAACTGCAGCAGAAGGACAAAGTACTAAAAGTGGGAGACAGCAGAGTGTTCATGGAGAATGACTACTCATTGTACACCAGGCAGAAGAAGAGTAAATGTACTCCATTATTCAGGGAATGTAGAAAAGCAGGTGTAAAATTCAAACTGCTGTACCCAGCTATCTTCAAAATATTTTTCCCTGGAGGAACAAAATCATTTTTTGATGAAATACATACTAAGGAAGAAATACAAACGTTTGTCCAACAAAAAGTGAGCTGTGAAACAGAAGGAGATTCTTCTTTTTTTCTGGTAATAAAGACCACTGAAAGACTCTGCCAGTGAAATGTTTTCCATTGTTTCAATGGAAAATGCTTGAGAGAGGGGAAAAAAGCACATGAGTTCACTAGAAGAATCGAGAATATGTTGAAAGTGAAGCAGAGACAGGGTTTGGGAGATGGAGATGAACAGGAATAGAACAAGAAAATCTGGAAATATTGGACTTTCTTGGACTTTGTTAAACTTGTAAGGCACTCTAAAGAATATGCCCTTCTTCATGTCATTAATGTTTGGAAAAATACTCAAGAGAGGGGAATAGAATGGAGAAAGTTATCTGTAACTTTTTCTTAATAGTACTATATAAACAGTGCATGATTTTCTTTGCATGTTATTAAGTAAACTTTTTCAGTTATTTTTAAGTGTAATGGGGATACTAATGTAGATAGGTGCTCTTATTTTTTTCTTTTTTTTTCATAGGTTCATCGGTTCAAAGGTTGATACTAGGCTATCTGCCCTAGGACATTTATAAGCCTAGCCAGAGTGTGTTTGGCTTTCGCCACCCTTTTAGATTAGATGACTGTGCCTCTGTATAGTAGGTCACAGAAGATAGCCCTTTTACGGTTAGTTTACTGTGCCTCTGTTTAGTAGGGACACAGAAGAGATCCCAGGGGTAAACCTACGATCTCCCATCCACTCGTCAAGATTTCTCTTGTAGAGGGTCATTGAGGGGCTCTGCCTAACATGGATTGGGATTTTGTTCCAGAGTGAGGGGAGCCTCTGGGATATGAATCTGTCCCTCCAGGATGTCCTATTTATTTCTGTGCTGAGGTTTAAGTCCCTGGAGCGTGTAGCTCTAAGGGATTTGGATTTCCTGAAGTGGAGCATGTCCATTAATTCTGGGTTGGACATGGCTTTATACGTCAGGCACAGATTGCCTCTGAGTAGGCGGTAAGCAATTGAGTAGAGCTGGAGTTTTTTTAGCCTAACTGCACAGGGCATCTGTTTGAGTCCCTTGATCCTTTTGGTGAGGTACTTTTGGGGTCTTTCCAGTTGCTGCAGGTGTCAGGTAAGGTACATCACAAATGGGGCACTGTATTAAATTATGGGCCTGATGAGTTTCAAGAAATGTAGGCAATGCAATGTATAAAATAAGATCTGGTTAAAAGAGCATGACAAAAGAAAATTTAGTGTGCTTTTTCTCATTCTTGCATAGGGGAATGACTGGGTTAAGGCCATTAGCTTAATCTAGTAACAAGTTTTAAGAGAAAGCAAGCAAATGAAAAATAATACTGAATATTATAAGGCTTTTTTATAATAAACAGTTTTGTGTCTGGTTCTCATGTCTCTAACAGACAATCTGATAAAGAGAAATGGCTTGGAGAAAATGTTTGTTGAAACCATTCAAGTGTTTTCCCAACTGAGAGAGCTATAAAAACAAGATAAAACCAGACAGCAGTTAATAGAACCACAGCCTGGACCACGTGTCTTAGCATCCATAACCTTTCTTTTAGGTTAGATCGAGTCTTTGTGTGTGGCTGTCAGTTTGGAACATTTCTTCCTATTAGGAGGGTAAAACGTCTGTATTTGAAGATGTACGTAGTTTTGTGTGTTATTATTAAGTAAATAGGTTTTTGGGTATTGGGTATGTATTTGTATTTTTGTTTGAGGGTTTTCAATAAAACAAAAAGTTCTCTAAGATGTGACATAGGCTCAAATGAAGATGACAAGAAACAGCTATATAAAAGATTAATCTGCCAAAAAGTACATGCATGTAACACAAAAGCTGGAACTAGACATTTAACAAAAAAAAGGTGTTATACATAAAAGGTGGGAATAATAATTTCTCAAGAATATGATGCTTTCTATAATGTCTTTAAATGTTAATGGTCTCACAGAAATACAAAAGTAGTGAACTATATTAAAAAATGTAGAGTGTAAATAGCTATGCTACAGGAGACACACTTGGAAAGAACTGAACATGCAAATTTGATAAAGAAAGGTTTTCAAGATGGTTATTCATCAGAATACCTGGGGCAAAGGAAGATAAGAATACTTATATTAATTACAAGAGGAGTTCCAATAGTAACAGAAGAGGATAAAAAAGACAATAATGGTAGATTTGTAGGGGTCTACATTACGTGATTGAATGCTTAGGTGAGCGAACACCTAAACATTGACCACATAATATTGAACCCTACAAAAGAAAGTTTACAGCCAAAGTAAGTGGGAGCTTTACCCCCCACACCCCCTAACTAAATATACCAACCCTGACATCTCTCTACAGTGGAGAAAATGGCAAAACACATTGAACAGCCAAGGGAAATTTTTCCCTGCATTAATTTGGCCATTTGCTGTTTTTGTCCTTCGATATTATGTGGTCGATGTTTAGGTGTTCACTCACCTAAGCATTCAACCATGTAATATAGACCCAATTTGTAGTACTAAAAGGCTACAGGGAAGGGAAGAGGATTATACTGGCATGTATTTATGTTCCACTGAAAACTGCTATAATGCAGCTTTAGAAAATTCTGGGAGAACTAATCAGCTTTCAGCCACAAATATTACTTATAGGTGGGGACTGAAATTTTATTAGCAATAGTGAAGATGTGTCTGGGGAGTCCAGAAAGGAAATTATAACAAAGAAGGGTAGATTTTTAAAGAATTTATGAAAATATTTGACATGGAAGATGTGAATTCACTAGTAGGAGTTCAGAATAAATTTACATATTATTCCCCAAAATATAAAAACTGTGCTAGTCTAGACAGAATTTACATTTCACAGGAATATGTGCATTTAATTGAAGTTCTTGATACACACCCAATAACTATTTCAGATCATGCATCAATAATCAGTAAAATAAAAACACAGGGTAATGAAATAAAAATGAGACATTAGTACTTTCCCACCTATCTGTTGAAAAGGGAGGGGTTTAAGGAATGGGTAGTGGAAATTATTAAGGAGCTATTAGAGACGATAGAAATTTCTTCTGAAAATATATCTAGGGAGTGGGATAAAATTAAAATGGGGTTTCAAATAGGGTGGATATAAAAGAAAGGGAAATATGGTTAAAAAGTAACAAGAATTATTTAGAGGGACTGACAAATGTTAAAGTATTGTAAAATAGGGGGAATTTCAAAGAACAAGAAGAAGAGCAACTGCAGAATGCTAAACAGAAAATAAGGGATTACCTCAATCTTCTTCTTCTTCTTTTGGCTGGTCCCATTAGGGGTTGCCACAGCGGATCATCTGTTTCCATTTCTTTCTGTCCTCTGCATCTTGCTCTGTTACACCAACCACCTGCATGTCCTCTCTCACCACATCCATAAACCTTATCTTAGGCCTTCCTCTTTTCCTGTTACCTGGCAGCTTTATCCTTAGCATCTTTTTCCCAATATACTCTGCATCCCTCCTCAGCACATGTCCAAACCAACGTAATCTTGCCTCTCTGGCTTTGTCTCCAAACCTTTCAACCTGGGCTGACCCTCTAATATACTTATTCCTAATCCTGTCCACCCTCATCACACCCAGTACAAATCTTAACATCTTTACCTCTGCCACTTCCAGCTCTGACTCCTGCCTTTTTGTCAGTGCCACTGTCTCCAACCCATATAACATAGCTGGTCTCACTACCCTCTTGTAGACCTTCTCTTTCACTCTTACTGGTACTCGTCTGACACAAATCACTCCTGACACTATTCTCCACCCACTCCATCCTGCCTATACTCTCTTCTTCACCTCTCTTCCACACTCACCATTACTCTGAACTGTTGATCCCAAGTATTTAAACTCATCCACCTTCACCACCTCTACTCCCTGCATCCTCACCATTCTTTTATCCTCCCTCTCATTCACACACATATATTCTGTCTTAGTCCTGCTGACCTTCATTCATCTTTTCTCTACAGCATATCTCCACCTCTCCAGGGTCTCCTCCACCTGTTCCCTACTCTCACTACAGATCACAATGTTATCTGCAAACATCATAGTCCACGGGGACTCCTGTCTGATCTCATTTGTCAACCTGTCCATCACCATTGCAAATAAAAAAGGGCTCAGAGCTGATCCTTGATGTAATCCCATCTCCACCTTAAATGCATCCATCACTCCCACCACAGACCTCAAAGCTGTCACACTACCCTCGTACATATCCTGTACCACTCTTACATACTTCTCTGACACTCCCAACTTCCTCATACAATACCACAACTCCTCTCTATGCACCATGTCATATGCTTTCTCTAAGTCCACAAAGACACAATGCAACTCCTTCTGACCTCTGTTTTTCTCCATCAACATTCTCAGAGCAAACGTTGCATCTGTAGTGCTCTTTCCTGGCATGAAATCATACTGCTGATCACTAATCATCACATCCCTTCTTAACCTACCTTTCACTACTCTTTCCCATAACTTCATGCTGTGACTGATCAGTTTAATCCCTCTGTAGTTACTACAGCTCTGCACATCACCCTTATTCTTAAAAATCGGTACCAAAACACTTTTCTGCATTCTTCAGGCATCCTCTCACTTTCCAAGATTTCATTAAACAATCTAGTTAAAAACTCCACTGCCATTTCACCTAAACACCTCCATGTTTCTACAGGTATGTCATCTGGACCAACAGCCTTTCCTTCTTCATCCTCTTCATAGCTATCCTTCCTTCCTCCTTGCTAATCCACTGTACTTCATGATTTACTATCCCCACATCATCCAACCTTCTCTCCCTCTTATTCTCTTCATTCATCAGCCACTCAAAGTACTCTTTCCATCTGCTCAACACACTCTCCTCGCTTGTGAGTACATTTCCCTCATTATCCTTTATCACCCTTACCTGCTGCACATCTTTACTAGCTCGGTCCCTCTGTCTAGCCAATCAGTACAAGTCCTTTTCTCCCTCCTTAGTGTCCAACCTTTCATACAACTCTTCATACGCCTAATCCTTAGCCCTTGCCAACTCTCTCTTTGCCATGCACCTCATCTCCTTATACTCCTATCTACTTTCTTCATCTCTCTGTCAGTCCCTCTTCCTCTTCATCAACCTCTTTCTCTGTATACTCTCCTGTACTTCCTCATTCTACCACCAGGTCTCTTTGTCCTCCTTCCTCTTTCCAGATGTCACATCAAGCACCTTTCTAGCCATCTCCTTTACTAACTCTGCTGCAGTTACCCAGCTATTCGGTAGCTCTTCACTGCCATCCAGTGCCCGCTTAACTCTTCCCTGAACTCCACCTCACAATTACCCTTTTTCAGTTTCCACCATTTGATTTTTGGTGCTGCCCTTACACTCCTCCTCCTCTTCTTGATCACCAGTGTCATCCTACAAACTACCATCCTATGCTGCCTAACTACACTTTCTCTTGCCACCACTTTACAGTCTCCAGTCTCCTTCAGACTGGCCCTTCTACATAAGATATAATCCACCTGTGTGTATCTTCCTCCACTCTTGTATGTCACCCTATGCTCCTCCCTCTTGTTAAAATACATATTCACCACAGCCATGTCCATCCTTTTCACAAAATCCACTACCATCTGACCTTCTGCATTCCTTTGCTTAACACCATACCTACCCATCACTTCCTTATCCCCTCTGTTGCCTTCACCAACATGCCCATTGAAATCTGCTCAAATCACCACTCTCTCACCTTTGGGTACAGTCATCACCACTTCATCCAACTCACTCCAAACTTTTTCTTTCTCATCCTTCGCACAGCCAACTTGTGGAGCATATGCACTAACAACATTCATCATCACACCATCAATTTCCAGCTTCATAAACATCATTCTATCCGACACTCTTTTCACCTCCAAAACACTCTTAGCATACTGTTCCTTCAGGATAACCCCTATGCCATTTCTCCTCCCATCCACACCAAGATAAAACAATTTGAACCTGCCTCCGATACACCTAGCCTTGCTCCCCTTCCATCTGGTCTCTTGCACACACAATATACCAACCTTCCTTCTGTCCATCATATAAGCTAGCTCTCTCCCTATACCAGTCATACTGCCAACATTCAAAGTTTTGACCCTCACTACCACAGCTCCTAGCCTTTACCTGCCTTTGGGCGTGCCTTCCCCCTCTTCTCCTTCAGCCAGCAGTAGCCCAATTTCTGCCAGCACCCTGTTGGCCAACAGTGCTGGTGGTGGTTATTGTTAACCCGGGCCTCGACTGATCCGGTATGTATATCTGTACTGTTGTCCACATGTATGATTTGGCAAAATTTTACACCGGATGCCCTTCCTGATGCAACCCTCCCCATTTATCCAGGACTGGAACCAGCACAAAGAAATGCACTGGCTTGTGCATCCCCAGTGGCTGGGTTAAGGGATTACCTTAATAATATGCATGAATTTAGACAGATTGCTGTTAAACAAGTGTTTTTGATGATAACTCTAGAGCACAAAAACTTTTAGCAAAACAACTCGAGCAACAGAGAATAGAAAGGCCTGTCAGCAAGCTTACAGAGCCTATAACAAGGAAAATAAAAAGAGATCCTGTAGAAGTATTAGAAATATTTTGGAAATTCTATGAAAGTCTGTCTAAAGCAGAGAAATATGGAAATCAAGAAAAGGTACAAATGGAAATGCTTATGGAAGAATCAAATATCCAAGGTTAGAGGTGGAGGAGGCTCAATTACTAACAGGATAAAAAGAGATGAGATAAAATGGTGATGTATAACCAATATACAGGAAAGTCCCCAGGAACAGATGGTATTCCTGTGGAAGTTTGGAAGTTAGCAGGGAAAAACTGATGAAGATCGGGATGGTTTTGTTTAACAGTATTTTAAGAGGAGGAGAAGTACCAACATCCTGGAAGAAAGCAGTGATAGCTGTAATACTTAAAGAGAGTGAAGATCCATCAGATCCAGCTTCATACAGGCCCATTTCAATATTAAACCATGACTATAAAGTGTTTATGTCTATAATGGCTAAAAAAATGGGAAAAGTGGTGCCAAAACTGATAGATATGGATCACTGTGGTTTTGTGGGGGGCAAACAATCATTTGACAACATTAACAGAACAGCGATGATCTAGATGGAAGCAGAATGTAAGAAAATACCACTGTTGTTGGTGGGTCTTGATGCAGAGAAAGCATTTGGCAGAGTAAGCTGGGACTTTATCAGCAGAGCAATGGAAACATTTGCATTCCCTGATAAAATTATAAGGTTGAGTAGGAGGATATATGAGGGATTGGAGATGAAAATTAAAGGGGGGTAGTGTCCTCTCTGATAATCTCTGCTTGACCAGAGGAATCAGGCAGGGGTGTCTTCTCTCCCCTTTGTTATTTGCATTATATTTAGAACTATTGACAAAGAAAATGGGACTCAGAAATTCAAGGATATAATTGGTAGGGTAGTCAAGAAAAGCTGGCACTAGTTGCAGATGACATTATTTTATACCTGACAAAACCAGAAAGGGGCATTACAGTGCTGTGAAACATACTGAGATGGTTTCAAATCTTTTTGGGATACAAAATGAATGAAGCTAAAACAAAGGCAATATCAGTCAATTATGTACCCACATATGAATTGGTTCAGCAATATCCATACTTAAGGGGACATCATAAAATGAAGTATTTAGGAGTATGGATTAAAAATTATTCTGGTCTGGCAACTAAGGATACGTGGGAAGAGACTAAACAAAAGATAATACAAAAACTGAGAAAATGGAATCTCTGTTATATGGATATTGATAATAAGATTCAAGCAGTTAAAATGCTTTTAGTCCCTTTAGTTTTATACACAGGTCAGGCATATTTTTATCAACCAGAAGAGAAGTTGTGGATAGCAATTAGTAAACAGCTGAAGGATTTTATCTAGGAGGGGAAGAAGGCAAGAGTCAAGTGGGATAAACTTATTCTTCCACTAGAACTGGGAGGATTGGGATTACCGGATTTGAAGAGGTATTTCAGAGCACACAGTTAAGGCTGCTATACATAGCACAAGCAGAAAACTATAATTCAAGGTGGAAAGAGATAATGATAAAACAGCGGGGAAGCTCAAGAAACAAGGAGAGACAGCGATTTTGGATGCAGACCTTTAAGGAGAATAACGGGTCTATATTAGATCACTGAATGCTTAAAAAAGCGAACGATGATTAATCAACCCTATGTAAGTGAAAGCTTACAATGTCAAAGTATCAGAACAGCGATTTTTTTTCCCTTGGAAAAAAATCGCAGTTCCAAAAAAAAAAAAAAAAAAAAACAATGTCAAACATTACATTAAGTCCACCGATGAGGGGGGCTGCACCCCCCCCCACTTAAATATACCAACTCCGAGACCGCACCACAGTGCCGAAAACGGCAAAGTGAGTCTTTGGTCTTCTAATATAGACCCGAGAATAACAATAATCATACAGAATACTATATTCATAAAGAAGTGGAAAGCATTCTAAGACCAACACAGGAATGTAGAAAGGAGATTCTGCCGATAGGTTTGACTCCAATTAGGGATACAGACAACAGGCAAGAGGGGGATGGAATTTACTGGAGGAAATTGGCAAAGGAACCAAGGTACTGGGAGCAAATAACTAGAGAGGGAAATGTAATAGAAAGGGAAGAAGCCAAGAACTTATTTGGACTGCAGGTTAGAGTTTGCCTTCCCTATCAAGGATCGATATCAGAGTATAGGCAAAGAGAAAGAAATGGGGGTGTCCTAAATGAAAGACCAATATTGGTAGAGTTTGTAGTAGAATCTAGAACAGAAGTTGCCATTAAGAAAGGAATAATTAGTAGAGCATATAAATATTGCATGATAACCACCCATAAGACTCAATCAGAGGAGGTTAGAAAGGATTGAGAACAGAGATTGGATAAGCAATTCACAAAGAAACAATGGGGTATATATGTATGGCTCCCAAATATGCATCAAAATCTAGAAGATTTAGGATCTTTGCTTGGAAGTATTTACATAGGTATTTTTGTAACCCAATTAGCCTCCAAAGAATATTTCCTCAGGTAGACAGCAAATGTTGGAGGTGTGATGGTGAAGAAAGAGGTAACTGGGAACATATTTTCTGGAGGTGTAATGCTTTGGCAGACTGTAAAGATTCCCTGCAGTCTGCTCTGTCAGAGATGCTAGGTGAGCAAATCAGTGTAACTAAGGAAGGGATTTTTTGAGCTATGATACAAAATTGGAATTTCCTGGATATAGTAAGGCCCTGCTGGATCTAATTATGATGGCTGCCAAAAACAATTACTAAAAATGGAAATAAAAGTCTAAACCAACTTTACTAGAAGTAGCAAATATAGTAACAAAGATAAAACAACGGGAATTGGGATATTTAGAAAAGGGCTGGAGCAAATTACATAGGAAAAATATGGGAACTGTGGGATCAATACATGCAGAAGAGGAATGAGTTTTAAAACAAGGAAGAATTTAACTGAGCTATGTAATGGTTGAGTGACAATGACTGAATATATTATAAGTCATATATAATGTTGGAGCTGTAATTGCCTCAGCATGCTTTGTAAAGTATGTTTGCAACTGAGATTGTGCCTGTATGGTTTATTTTCATTTATATAAATGTAAGATTGCCTAAGTCATACATGATAATTTAATAAAGATGTTTCTTGGTTAAAAAAATACAGGAATATTTTTATTTAATGGGGTTACTTGCAAACTTTGCAATCTTATTATATGATTGCTGCAGTTTAGCTACGTGGCATGACTGTAGGTTAGTAAAAACTGACAAAGCATATATAATACCATGGAGTAGAAAGGCTTGAATTATAGTCCTCTGTGTGTAGTCTGACAGAAGAGGTTTGACTTTAGAAAGAAGTCCTTGTTAATGGCTGTTTTTTTTTTGTTTTTTTTTTGAGCAGCATATTGGATATACTGTTATATCTTAATTTGTAGTCAGTTATTATTAGTTTTAGTTTCATGCTAACTCAGCTCTAATGTTTTTGGCTGATAACATTTTTAAATCATAGGAGTCTAATTGCTGGGTTGGAGATGGAAATACCATTAGCTTAGTTTTCTTTGGGTTTGGTAGTAGTTTAGATTGCCGAAGCATTTTTAATTTTTGTAAAGGAATGCCATGGATCATCTTGGACCTGTTTGACTGAACAGACTGTATGCTAGTGTTAAATCATCTACAGATTGGATTATGTTTCCTGGAAGACAGGCTGTATGCATACTTTAAATATGGGTTAATTTCTGCAAGGTCTCTTTCATGTAGCTGCCACAAGCACTGTTAGCAGAGTTTCAGTAAATATAAAAGCTATACATGAAAACATTCATATGCCTATTTGGAGTCATAAGAATAAGAAATACTTGGAAAACTAAGTGGAAGCTTACTCTTTATGCGTCAGACCAAAACATGGCTTTATTTAAGCAGACAGTTGTGCTTGAACTGGCTATCTCTTCTAAATAGGTAAATAGATCACTTTAGCCTGAAGCATATTCAAAATAAAGATGAGGTAAATACTGGTAACTCACCACAAGACCCATGGAAATAGAAAATATCACATTAGCAGCTATGTGGCTACAGATACAAAAAGTCTGAATTGTGTATACCTAAATGGGTTTGAGTTCTGTGCAAAATAGAGCAGTACACAAGGAAAACAAACTCCACAAATGTATGGATAGTGCTTATTTGAGAAGCAGATGCCTGGTATTGGTATAAAACAGCAGGACACAAGAAAAACAGGGGCACTGGCAGTACATGGATATAACTACATTAAATAACACATTACTATATTAAATACTACATTAAATAATAGAATCCATGTATACAAACAACTGACCGGCAAAGTTTCCAAAAGTATAACAGGGAGCTAGAATTTATCAAGAATTATAACATTTTTACACTCTAAGTAACAATACAATATCTCAATAGTTTCACTTAATAGGTACAGAATACAATGTACATATACCTGTGGAACAGTTATGGTTGTAGGAAAGGATGGCCACGATCCTAAGCAAGGCGCTAGATGTTTAGATGAGGAAGCAAAAGGATGGGTCAGACTCAATGAACTTTCCTTTTGTAAAATTTATAACCAAGTTTGAGTTATGCATTAAAACACACAAAACATGAGCAATATGAGTTAGAACCAGGTCAAGAATATCATATCCTCTAGTTGATTTGTGAATTATCTCATCTCCTGAGAATTTTTATTTATTAAATCTAAGAAACCCGGGCATACCCACCTTTGGAGGTATAGTTGAAATCTCCAATTATAAATGTATTTTTGGTATTAGGTAGTTCTGCAAATACATTTAGGAATTTTATATTGTCATTAAAGGATGTTAAGGGTGTCCTGTAGCAGGTTATCTGTCTAGAGGTGATGTGGTTCATGACGAATATGAAAATACCACCACAATTTCCATCAGGCCTGAATGCATGGTAGGTACAAAACCCATGATGGTGGAAGTCCTGTCATCACACACTGAAACCAGATCTTAGTAAACTACATAGACATGCATGTGCTCAAGTTGCAGGAGATCCTCAGGGTCAGGTAGATTGTTGTCAAGACAAGACACGAGCAATATTAATATGGTCTGAGTTAGGGGTGGAAATGGTTATACTGATGTCTGCTACTTTTGGATGTCCATTAGAGAGATTACGCCTAAAAAGGCACTATGGGGTTTTAGCCAGTATTTAGAAGCCGTGGTATGAGTCGTATTGGCCATCCTTGGAGAAGCAAGTTGGACTGTCAATCATCTGGTCACATGCTGACACACACTGTACCTCCCAGAATGACAACAAATACTAAGCCAAGTATTGAAGCCAGACATCATTTTTTGTTGTTGTTAATAGGTACCATTCTGGATGGAAGAAGGATTCCAGTCAGGACCTTTGTCTTTCGTCCATTGGACACATGATAGTGAGATCCAGCATCTATCTCTGCATTCTCTGCATGCCCCTCAGGGTCATGTACTTCAAGTCATTTACACTAGCATAGACTACCATTAGATAATAATCATATCTGTCTGGTGAGAAGGACTTTATAGAGTTTGTGATATTGTAGATCCTGGGATCAGAAAGACAACTAGCTGTAATACTGTCTTTGTCCCATCTTGTGAGTGTGGAGACAGTGTGCCTGACAACACAGTCACCAGTTACTAACACATTACTTTTTATTAATGGAATTTGAGGTATTAGTTTGCAGTCTACCTCCTGGTGACTCTTTACTGTGTAAGCATGGTGCTGATATGATGGCAGATATCTTCTTAGACTTATTCTTTTTATTCCAAGGGAACTTTGCAATGACTTCTTTACAGACTCAGCATAGTTCATTTTACTGTGTGTGTGATAAGATGCTGGTGGTGCTCACAGCCTATCTTACTGGTTGAGAAAGATACCTGTAGATTGTATAGATATTTGCAGTTCTCATGGTTTGGATTCTTCATATCAGACCGAAGTTCATTATCTGTGGACATATTCCCAAGAGTACCATGTGCTGTAAGACTGTGAACAGAGAGGGTATAAGCAGGTTTACCTTCTCTTTTGTGCAGGTGAGTCTTGAATTTAGTTCATCTAAGTGCTCAAGGTATCATGTTTGTAGTGCGGATAGATGTAGGGCACAGAAGAACAACTAAGCTAAGTGAATGTTTAGCAAATTACCTTCTCTCATCAGATAATCCTTAGGAATATTCCAAAACAACCCTCAAACACTGCCAAACTAATTTGTGCCCAATAAGCACTGAAATAAGCAAAAACTAAATGTTATCTGAAGTGATAAAATAATTAATATACAGTTCCCTTGTGTTAGAAAGGACTGAAGAAAGTAGTCATATCCAGTAAACAGGTAAAATCCATTTCTAGCAAGAGTTCAGGTGTCAGCACAGAGCAATCCAGCTAAAAGAACAGCAATGGCCCACAAGCTGAGCAATACATAGTAAACCAGAAAATTAAAATATCCAATCAAAATACAACTAGCTACTACATCAGCAGTAATTAGAACTAAACAAGTATTAGAAGAGCGTTACACCACAGCTAGCAATATTGTTCATATTACATCTGTATTCTACAGAAGCACACTGGCGAAGATGTAGTTTCAAAATAAATACAATCTCAAAATATATTAATGGCAAGCTTTTCTCATATGTAAGACGATAGGCAAAACGTATATTATCGCTATTTGCAGAGTCAAAAATGCGTAAAATTCCCAGCTTAAAAGATAATTAGCTCGTAGCAACAATAAAGCAAATGTAAATATATGAAGAACCCTTCTATCGTAGAACGGACAAGCGCTTTCGCTTTTTCAAGCCTCCAGATTAGAACTCTCAGGCAAGCAGCAAATTACCCTCTTATAAGATAAACATTACCAATCTTCCAAGATTCCTCCTAAGCACTGCCAAACTAAGTTGTGCCCTATTAGCAATATCCATTAAAATCATCTAAAACCTGTTGTCTCAGATGTTATATGATAATTTTAGTAAATAAAACATACATCCCCAGAATCCATTTTCTTCCTAAGATAGCATCAACATTTTTATCTGTTTATTCTAGTAATCTCCTTGTGCTTTTATCAAAAGAAGAAAACAAACAACAACTCATCACCCAGAATGATACCACAGTACAAGGACAAAATGATTCACTTCAAAAGTTGGCTAAGCTTCTGGTGTCATTCTAAGGGGATCCAGTATCTGTCTGCCTGGAATGACATGATCGACAGGCCATGATGCTTTACCAGAGATGGCCTGCACCTGTCGCCCTTGGGATTCTGGATACTGGCTAAGGCTCTTGCCACCCCTATAGTGCCTTTTTTAGGCAAGGTTCAAATGACAAATTCACCACCATAACAGGTACAAGCAAGCAAAATCTGAGGGCAATGCTACTCAATACTAGAAGTCTAAACCTCAAAATTCACTCACTCAAGGCACTCCTCAAAATGGAGAACATCGACATCTGTGCAGTGACAGAGACCTGATTCAAGGCTCCAGAGAGCACCCCTGCATTACCAGGCTATAATTCATACCACACCTTTCGGCCACCTAACCTGGATTGAAACACTAAAGGCAGAGGCGTGCCCATATTCTTTAAGGATATCCACACCTCCAGGCTAGTTGCTAAGTATAATGCATCTGAGATTATCCAAGTGTAACTAACTCTGGGCAAGACTGCAATCCAAATTGTAGCTTGCTGCAGATCCCCCACCATGCCCCAGGATTCCCACTCCTCATTTCTTGATACACTGGAAAATATTAGGGTACAACTTAACACCCTAATAATGGGTGATTTAAACTACCCCACCATTAACTGGGAAAACTACTCATGTACCAACTCTTGTGCTCAACGTTTTCTGGAATTCATAAATTCCAATGCCTTGGATAAACTTATCCACACACTCACCAGGGGCAACAATATCCTAGACCTGGTCATTACCAACATGGGCAACCGGTGTTCCACACCAGAGGTCAATTTCTCATCAGTCAGATCCTACCACAAGCTAAACACCCTAGACATCCACATCCCACCCCCCACTAGGGAAAGCACCGTAAAAAATGTCTCCAAAGCCAACTTCACGCTTCTTAAGACAGAAGTGGTAAACTTCACAACACCCATGCTGTTGAACAATAGAGGCACAACTGCTGAATCCTACACAAATGCACTTTATAAGCACTTACATGAGTGCATGGATCATGCAATCCCTAACAGAACCAATAAGCTATCCTCCAAAAAAAGGAAGCCAATCTGGTGGTCCCCTGCAATAAACAAACTCTACAACAGAAGAAAGAAACTATTGCAAAAATGAGTAAAATCCCATGACTGGAGGAACTCCCTGGTCAGCCTCAGTAAGAAGCTGAGATCCCTCATAAAATCCTCCAAAGCTAATTACGAAAACAAATTTGCCACTGATTCTAAAGACAACCACAAAGCATTCTATAGCTAGAGTAGTAATTTTTATGCTGACTGCACTACATCAAATGTGGTCTATTTTGCATATTGTATGGCATGCTACAGTTTCTATATAGGCAAGACTAATAGACGCCTAAAAGATAGGATCCTTGAACACTACAGAGACATCAGAAATGTTAAAGAAAGTAGTGCTATTGCCATGCACACTAAGAATACAGGACCAGAACATATCTACAAATTCTTAGTTCTACAGATATCGTCTGAGAAACAGAGATGGGGTAATTTATCTAATGATACAGAAGCTGCCAAACAGAGATGGATCATACGATTTAATGAAGATAAACCCCCGAGTTTGAATCAAATGGTGTTGCTTAAACTGTTTTTAAAAGCTCAACCATTGAGGCATTGAGTTTTTTTGAATGGCACGTCCAGTATATATATTTTTTATATTTTTATAATTTTATACTTATGCATGTCTATATGCTGTTTTTATGCGTATGTAAATACTTAAGTATATTTTAGTATTAATTTACATATTTTTCACTATTTATATTATGCCTATATACTCTTAGCAAGGCACATGCATCAAGTCAGATGTATTTTGTACACATTTTTTCATAGATATATTTTATATGTTTTTTGTATGTATTTTTTATATGCATGTTTTAACAGAATTATTAGCTTGGACAAGGAATGTGTGATATATGATATTCTTATTGCATTATTTAGTTTTATATTTTTTATTCTGCATTGGCAACTGTGTTTCTTTTTAACAGTGATTAGGGTAATTGCTTGTATCATCATGTGACTGTTTCAAGTATTTAAGGAAGTGTTGAATTTCAACAGTTGTCTGATGAAGGGGTAGATCCCTGAAAGCGCTAACCTGTGTACTGTTTGTATTGTTTAACTTAAATAAATCTCCTAGCTGTGGTACTGACGGTGCTTCTTTACATTTGTAGTTCTTTATTTTCCACTGACAGTTTTGTGCCTAGAAAGGACTATGTGCACCTATTCATTCTATAGCTATGTCAAGAATCTAAATGGCAATAATCAGATCTGCTCTGAGTTACAGCACAATGGCACTAAATATACAGAACCAACTGATATTGCCAACATCCTGGCAGATAGGTTCAGTGCTAACTTAACTCCCCTCTCATCCCCTAAAGGGCCCATCTCTATACCAGAAGAATGCAAAGTTCCTGTAATCATGGTTGCACAGGTAAAAATCACTCTCCAAAGCCAAGAACACAGCATCCATGAGACCTGACAACATCCCAGGCTGCATTCTACATGAACTACAGAACGAACTGGAACCCCACCTAAGTACCATGTTCAATCATAGCCTCACCTCAGGCTTTGTGCCCACTGAATGGTGCACAGCAATGGTTATCCCACTCCAGAAAGGGGGAGCCACCACGGACCCTGGGAACTATCGCCCCATTAGCCTGATGAGCCTTGTCTGCAAGGCTATGGAACATATCATCATAGAACTTATAAACAATGACAATGGTAATCTCCAAATTCTGGACCCTACCCAGTTTGGGTTTGTAAAAGGCAGATCATGTCTCCTAAACCTGATAGACTTCTTTGAAGTGGTCACCAAAGCCGTAGATGAGGGTAAGGTGGTTCACACAGCCTATCCAGATCTTGCCAAGGCTTTTGACACCATCCCCCACTCTGGAATTATAGATAAACTCACTAAACTAGGTATAAATCCCTATGTCACAAGATGGGTTGCTAACTGGCTCACTGACAGAATCCACACTGTGAAAGTAGCAGACTCCAAATCCAACTTCAGATCACTGACAAGTGGAGTACTACAGGGTTCAGTCCTGGGTCCTCTCCTGTTTGGTATCTACTTCTCTGAAGTACAGGCTAACACAGAAGGTCTTTGGCTAATGAAGTTCATAGATGATTGCAAACTAGGAGCCATAATCAAAACTCCTAACAATGTGGACATCCAACAAAAGGGCCTCACTGAGTCAGATGCCTGGTGTCAAAGCTATGGCCTGAAGCTCGATGCCAAAAAGTACATTGTCATCCCTTTTGGTAAAAAACTCTGTACCCATGAACTACCACATAGGCGGTACTCTACTTAACACTGAAAGTGTGATAAGAGACATTGGGACACAGGTGGACAGTAGTCTTTCCTTTGATAACCACATCACCAGAGTAGTCAGGAAATCCTTCTACGTGGCACACCTTATCACAAAAGGTTTCTCATCCAGGAAAAAAGAGGTCATTGTTCCCCTCTACTTGTCACTCATTAGACCCATTATAGAGTACAGTGCCGCTTTTGGTATGTACCACACAAGACATCTACAACAACTGGAAAGGCCGCAGAAATACCTCACAAAGAGGATTACTGGCCTCAAACAGATGCCCTACGCAGACCATCTAAAACAACTCCAGCTTTACTCCATCGCATATTGCCTACTTGGAGGCGATCTCTGCCTAACACACAAAGCTATGTCAAATCCAGAGCTGTTGGACATGCTCCACTTAAAGAAATCCCAATCCCTCCAAGCTACATGCTCTAGGGACCTAAACCTTGTCACCACAATAAACAGAACATGCTGGAGGGACAGATTCCCGTCCCACAGACTTCCCATACTCTGGAATAAACTACCTATCTATATCAAACAAAGCTCCACATTAGCACTCTTCAAGAAAAATCTTGATGATTGGATGGGAGATAAGAACTTCACCCCGGGGATCACTTCTGTGGCTCTGCTCGACAAGGGCACAGGAAAATAATTTTCTTGGATGGTGAAAGCCAGGGTACCATTTGGCTAGGCTTATATAGGCCTAGGGCCAATAGCCTAGTATCTACCTATGAACCTATGTTTCATCACTATATATGTTGTTGCAGCTGTGGTTCCATGTCTGTAGGATCCTTGAGCTCAGGAAAATGAATAATTTTTCTGCTATACTTCAGGTAAGCATGTTGTGGGAAATGTTAAACAGACAGTGCCCTAGTAGACTAATGCATTGTCTTTAGAAGATTGACATATAAACTAGACAATGTTATCAAGGGTCATTTCACTAGGACAATTATCATCTTCAATGCTTAAGGTTGTCTTTATGCTGGATATCTCTACAGCATACATCTGGCCACTGGTGCACACATTCACCAAACATATTAGAATGATGTCAGCTTTTATTTCACTTCTAGATTCCATAGCCAAAGACTGTGTGAGACTTACATTAGTTTTAACTGGCACTTGATAGATGGCGATTCATTTAGGGTAAGACTGCTGCAGGCAGTAAGATGGATCTGTCACTGGATTTCCTTGAGTTCCAGAAGGGAGTTGGGAGTCACAACCTGTCAGAATTTGAGGAACAACCTTAACAACATGGAACAAGAAGTTGACTGGCAGAGGCTACAACTGCCATTTGGAACAAAAGGAAATCCAGTGGCAGATCTGTCTTAATAAAATAAAAACTTTGTGAACTCCAAAAGAGGAAACACAAACTTTAATACAGCTGAGCTCTTTCATCTTCTTAAATAAAGATTTTTTAGAAAATGATTCATTAGACCAGGAAACCAATAAATATCAAGTGAATAAATCAAACAATTTCAACAACCCAATCATCTAAATTTTTTCAAGTTACAACCATATATGTTTACTTATAAAAATATGTACATAAAATACATGTAAAAACTTAAATGTTGAATGTTAAATTAATAAAATGCATACTATATTTTTAAAATCTTAATCCCTTAATTATTCAATTAATCAGCAAAGATTTAAGTTTTAAAATGGGGTGTAAAGACAAACTTTTATTAATACCAGCATGTATGGCAGTGTTTAAACAGAGCTGCCATACAACCTTCTTATACTCTAAACAAGTTTTAAAACACCTTCACCTACAACATGAACCTCTATAACAAAAAAAATGCCAATTATTAAAGTTTCTGCACCTTGCATAATGTTTCTACAAACCACTGTTGATATTCTTATTATGTATATCATTATTGTGCTCGTAAGTTTGACTTTTTAACTTATGTTCCGTTTTACCTACATAAAATTAATCACATGCTGAATATAATGCAACATAAACCATTGCCTTGGCATTATAATCACATTTCCTTGGACATGAAATACTTAATTCATAATCCTGCATCACAGTATTACTAGTGTCAAAATAAACTAACATGACAAACAAGCTCCATATTTATGCCTGACACTATTTAGTATACTCAGTATAATTTTTAATATTTCTGCCCCTACTAATAAAACTCTTTGGATTGTTACTCAAGTTAGATTTCATTTCACTGGGCATACATCTGTCCCAGTTAGTACTAATAATAAGTTGAAGGGACGAAAAGTCTGTAAAAAATATGACTACTGGGCTGGAATGTCTGGAATAAACTGGAATGAGACTGGAATGAATGTCTTTATCTGTCAATTACCAAAACCTGTGCTGAACAGGTGCCAGTCTCACCTTTATGGGCCAAATCTTCAGAATAAAGTCTGCACACACTGTAGTTCAATTAAGAATTCTTTATTATGTACAGTGGAGGTAGATGTTAACAATAACCAAATACTGTCTCCAATAACAGTGATGATAAACTGAAATAGTCTGTATATTCTTTATATTCCTTTCTTTCTGAACAGTATAATTAATATTCTGGAATGCTGGATATTTGACCAGACTTCTATACTCATAACTGAGTGTCTGTGCTGCAATGACTTTCTGCACATCAGTCCAAATTAACTAACTTAACTGACTGTGTCAGAAGTATTTCCTAATAATACCAAAACACTTAAATGTCTACATGCCTCTTTAGCCTCGGTTCCCAAGCCTTGTAAGTTTTGTTTGTTCTCAATGTACTGCACATTCTGTTCTTATCAGTATTCTTGACTGAAGGTTATTTTCAATGATTGAAAGTGCATTCACTGAAACTGTATGAAAACTGTGAAGGCCTGCTTTAATATGGCTACCTTCTAGACTTATTCAAAGAAAATACTGTATTTCTGTACATTTAAATGATACCTGATATTATGAAGACCAAGGAAAAGGGTGTAATAAAAGACTTGTTCATATTAATATTCCTTCATTTTCCAAGAACAAAATCACAATAATAAAGAATAGGTCTACATTTCATGTTCCTACTGGCCACAACCTCAGATGTTATTAACCAGGTCTTGTGGATATTTCCTATTAAGGAATACCCTTCTAACAATGTCAGTTCCATTAGGAAGTTGTTGTCCCTTGAAATCAAACTGGACAAACAAACCATTTGTCCTTTCACTACCCTCTTTTTATCTATGAGGATGACAACTGTAAAAGTAAATAAGTGTTAGAAAAAGTCAGCTTTCTATAAATAGTGAACTAAAATATATTGATGATCTTTAAAAATTGTGACATTGAGATAATTATTTTTTTCATAAGAAAACTCATATGTAAATTGTAAAAAAATAGTTGTACTATGAATGAATGTGAAAAAAATAACATTTCCTCCATTCCTGTCCATAATAAAAAAGTATGTCATCTTGCTATCTCATATATAGTCGATTATGTTCCAGATATTCACTAGTGAAAACAAAAGTGTCTTCCGAATTATGCAAGATTTAATTAGCATATAAGGGATGCATTGATGTGCCCATCACTACACCAATATGTCATTTATAAAACTCAGCTTCAAACTGTACAAAGTTGTTATTTAAAATGAGTTCCATAAAACTTACAACAATAGCAAAGTGATCACTATTCAGATTGGTCTGTTTTACCACCATCTCACTAAACCAGCTTAAGTCCTACATAACGAAGAATGACTGTATACATATTCATAATATTAGCTGTTACTAACAACAAATAATTAAGACAGACAGCCCAGTGGTAGCGTTCTTCTTACCGCTCACTGTAAGCCTGTTTTTGTTTGGATCGTAAAGTGCCTTAAGCGCCTTTTTAACAAAGCTTACCTAGCAGCGGTTACGCTCGGCAGGCTTTTTTTTTCGTTTTTACTTATTTTCTGCCTAGCGACCTAAACCTACACCTGTAACCTAAGCGTCTTGGACGCCAAGGGGTTTTAGTTGCATTAAGCGCCTTTTTAACAAAGCTTACCTAGCAGCGGTTACGCTCGGCAGGCTTTTTTCCTTTTTTCTTATGTTCTGCCTAGCGACCTAAATCTACACCTGTAACCTAAGCGTCTTTGACGCTAAGGGGTTTTAGTTGTATTGTTATAGATAAACGGACTATCATATGCTCCTAAATTTGTGCCTACCACAGCGGTAGTCTTCATTTATTACACTGCTTGCAACTGGGTATACCATTATATACCCCTTATAACCTTCACTTTATCTAGCATCTCCCCTTGCTGCGACTTATCGGCAGCGTCCCTCGCCTAGGCAAGCCTCCACGTGGTCTCCCACAACATATTACTGGCGTTCATGGAGAGTTGTAGCGTTTTAAGATTTTTAAACTTGCTAAAGTGTTTAAACTACTGAAATGTATTACACACTGCTGATAATTTAATGCTCTTGACAAAAAGCCTATTAATCTGTGTTGCACTTACATTACATATATTTGACCTACACACATTGAAGCAACATTATATATAACTCATATCCCCCTTGGGATCCTGTAACATTTGACCATAGATCCTTGGCTATTGAATGTTATGTTTAGCCATATATTTTGTCGAAACTGATGACTGCTTGATGCTCATGTTGAGAATCTGAACGTACCTAAACATTGGGATTTATGCTGTTTGCCTAAATGTTTTTCTAGCTTGTAACTGTTGCAGGGTTTGTTCTTTGGGAGCCCTACTGTGTGTCTTTAGCAGTCTAACTACTCCGCTTTATACAGTGTGTCCTAGGGTAAATCTCTGTACTGTCCTTGTTTCTTGGATTTAAAACATATGTGCTAGTTATGTTGTACACACATCATTGATTAATGACTTATTTTCCTTTGTTTTTCTTTTTTCTCTCTCTACCTTTAACAATTATCAGATTGTAAACCTGGGTTCCTGTCCTTCCCTAGCCTAAGAGGCCTTGTGGACATCTTTTAAGCACCAGTATCCTGAATAGGATTAGACGTCCTCCTAACTAAGACTGTCCTCCCAGAATTGACCTTTTTGGAAAGTATGTCCTATTCTTGTACTGATTAGCTTTACTCACCAGGACATATTTTTGCTCCCCTACCAGGTTAACCAGCAGCCCCCCCCTCTAGTTTGGCCTTTTAATCCCTTCTCTTTCCCTCCTCTATTTGCCTTTGTCCTTAAGAACCTCTCTCTCTACCCCATCTCTTGTTCTTTATTCTTGGTAAACCCCCTGCTTGCTCTGTCTGATATCCTTTCCTGACCTGGCCACTAGGTGGTGCCCTTTATACCACGAATCCTACTATCATATTTTTCGGAGTATTCCACTTCAATTTGTATTGTTCTTTCCAGTTCCATAGTTGACCACTGCCACTTGCTATTCTCTCACGACTAACTCCTCTACCTTACCCAGTACTATTTCACCTACCCCCCACTTACCATACATTCTCCTCTAACTCTCTACTCTTGAGCTCACCCTTACCTTTACACCTGTTTCTCTCTTCTTGCCTGATTGTTTTCTGCAACTGGTCGTCTTGTTCTTTCCCGCTCCGTTCGCTACGCTCACTCCGCTCCCCACCCTACCCCCAATTCCCACCCACCCCCAGGGGCCCTACCTTTAAACTTACTTAGACACACCCCTAATTAACTAACTACCTATCTCATTTCCTGTACATATCACCTATTAACACTATACTCCAAGTCCTACAACCACACCCTCTCTGCACAATCTTATCTAACTACCTCACCTCACCCTACTATTACATACCGTGCAGTCCTATACTTACTAGCCTCATCCTAAATAAAAACATGCCTCTAAGCCTGAACTCAATCTTTCCACTTCTTCTCCTTAACATTCTGCTTTACTACTATACTCTTACCTCCTACGAATATCTTAGGCTTAGCCAACCTCCTGTGTTAGCCAAACACACCACAACTACACTTCCTCTACGTGACCAAACACATATTAATATACTATCAACCTGTCCCTACCTTCCCCCTCTCTACCATAAAGTACACCATTACAGATTCCCAACCTCCAAACGGTTCTATCTAATACCCTTCAAAAACTTAAAAGTCTTTCAAGTCCCACAAACACTGTTACTGATACATGGGGACATCCACCCCAACCCCAGTCCCAATACCCTCCTCAACCACACCCCTTCAAACCAAACTTCTAACTGTTCTGGTTCACCTTTCTCCACTGACTCCCTCTCAATTGCTCACCTAAATATTCGTAGCATCAACAACAAAGTCACACAACTCCATGCCTTAATTGATTTCTATGCCTTTGATATTCTCTGTCTCACTGAAACTTGGCTTAAACCTAGTACCAAAGACAACGAATTCACTCCCCCAGGCTATAGCACCTTAAGACATGATCGTCTTAATAAAAAGGGTGGGGGAGTGGCCCTCTTATACAAATCCCAACTTCAGGTAGCCTTAATTGACTCCTTGCCCCCCTCCCCAGCAAATGCTGAAATACTCTGTTCCAAACTCCAAGTTAATAAAACCAAGGCTATATATATAATATGTTCCTACATCCCTCCAGGCAAAAACATCAACACTCTAGAAAATATCCTAAGCTGGGTCTCCTGTAGCTTTCCTCAGGAAACCATAATCTTAGGAGACTTCAATATTGACTGGAACTCCTGCATATCTCCCAAACCCACCATTCACCTAAATCTCTTAAACTTTCATCAAACCCTTAACTCCCCTACTAGAATACACAAATCCACCCACAAACAAACCATTCTAGATTGGATACTGATCAACAACAATCCCCTCTCCTATAAAACAGGAATACTCCCTGACAATATCAGCGACCACCTCCTTACCTTTATCACTAAACAAAAATATAACATTCCCAAGCTAACTACCTATCATACCAAACACAACAAAACAGATTTCAACCTAGCATCCTTTCAAAATGAACTCAAGGAATATAACTGGTCAACTCTAAAATACCTCCCAATAGATGAAGCAGTAACCCATTTCAATAATACCTTCCTACAAATTCTAAACCATCATGCCCCATCCCGCTTAATTAGAGTAAGTTCCAAAGCAGCCCCATGGCTCTCTAAAACAACTAAACAAACTATGCGAGCCAGAAATAAATTATGGACTAAATGGAGGTCCACAAAAAACCCTACTGACCATCAAAACTTCAAACACCTGAGAAACAAAACAAAGAAACTTACCTATCTGGATAAGAAAAACTACCACTTTCAATATCAACAAAACCAAAACCAAAACCCAAAACAATTTTGGTCAGGAATAAACAAACTACTCCATCCAGGGAACACCAAAACACCTACCCCAGCTAGCCTAGCGCAGACCCAACCTAACATAATAGCCAACACCTTCAACAACTTCTTCTCTCAAACAGTCACCTCACTGGCAAGCACCATGACTCCCCCCCTATCCCTCCACATTACCCCCACACAAAACAGCACCCACATGCTAAAGTTTAATACTGTCTCCACAACCTATATATGTAAACTACTGTCTAAACTCAAACCTTGCACCCCTTCTGCCGACAAGCTTCCAGCTGAATATCTGCAACTGGCTGCAAACGAAATAGCCTACCCAGTCTCCATCTTAATAAACAGAACTATAACTGAATCAAAATCCCATCCTGTTGGAAAATCTCCCATATCATCCCCTCCATAAAGGGGTAACTCTAACGAACTCTCCAATTTTCGCCTATTGCCCTTCTATCTCCACTATCCAAAATAATGGAACGCTGCATACACCATCAACTCCTACATTATCTCTTGAATAACAACTTGCTTGTAGACTCACAACATGGTTTTAGGCCCTACCACAGTACTTCAACTGCCCTTCTCTCCTTCACTGATACTATCAATAAAAATCGTAATAACAACCTGTTCTCCTCTGCACTATTCTTGGACCTCTCAAAAGCATTCGATATGGTCAACCATCAACTTCTCCTCTATACCTTAAAATCCCTCTCACTTGATTCACAAGCATTACAGTGGTTTGACTCATACTTGACTAATAGAAAACAAGCAGTCCTCTGGGACAGCCATCTATCCTCTCAACTCCCAGTTACTATTGGCGTCCCACAAGGATCCATCTTAGGTCCCCTACTTTTCTCTATTTTCATAAATAACCTGCCCACTTCCCTCCCTACATCCACTTGTATACAGTATGCTGATGATTCCACTCTCATCTGCTCTGCTCCATCCCCAGTAGAACTCCACTCCTCTACCCAATTGGTCTTCACAGCAGCAGAAAAATGGTTTCAACATATCTGTCTCCTCCTAAATCCCAAAAAAAACAAACTACTACTTTTCACCCCAACCCTTAAATCCACCCCAATCACTTTTTCCATTGTGTCCTGTAATGGCACTATCATTAAACCTGACTATTCCACAAAACTGCTAGGCGTCACCATAGACAATCAGCTAAATTTTGACTATCACATTGATTTAACTATCAAGACAGTTAATAAAAAGATTGATGCCCTTTACAGACTTAAGCCCTTTCTTACTGCCACATCCCGAGTGTCTCTCGCCCAAACTCACCTCATTTCTACACTACTATATGCCTCTCCTTCTTTTATCAACATGTCTAAAGCTAATCTTCAGAAACTGAATATAGCCTACCATAGTATTGCCAGATTTGCCACTGGCTCTCCATTCCGTACTCATCACTGTCTTAACTTAAAGAAACTTAACTGGCTAGAACTTCCAAACCTAATACTCCTACAGCAACTAACGATCACCTTTAAAATTCTACATTACCCCTCCAACACACCCATACTGAATAACCTCATCACACCTTATAAAAATCTCACTACACTTAGATCAGCCAACAAGCTTCTAGTTACTACTCTAAAATCTCATATTAAATCAGGTGACTCCTTATTTTCAATCACTATTGGTTCATATTGGAATAAACTTCCCACAGAACTGACCTCCCTAGGCTCATGTCACCTTTTCAAAAAACAGATTAGAAATCACTTACTAAATCACTGGCTATGCCCATGCTCCAATCCTGACTGAGCTCAGCAAATTTGTTACCCTCTCTAGTCCCCTCCTTTGTACCTTCTCTCTCCTGTTCAAATTTCTGACTGACTTCCCCAGTCCCCTCTTTTGTACCTTCACTCTTTTGTTCAAAAGTCTGTTTGACTTCCCCTCTGACCATCTGCTTTCTTTCTCTTGCTTCTTTTATCTGACTTCCTATATCCTTCTACCTTTTCCATTCATCACTACCTTTGTTCCCCCTCTCTTCTCCTACTGGCTACTCCTCAGCTTTACTATGCCCATAATATTCATTCCAAACAGAAACTGTACTTTTTCCACTTTATTTCTGCTTTTTCTTTCTCTCTAACTACATAACTGTTACACTACCTGTTTGCATAGTTAACACTGTATATTAACTGTATCTTGCTTTTTGCCAATGCTTGATTTGTTGTTTTGACTAGTGACTAGTGATTTTTTTACTGTAAATTTTATTTTATGATACTGGAGCTTTTCTCCTCAGTCCTTGGCTGAAATTTGACATGTCATCTAGTCAGACTAGCCCAGGAACACTGTATATGCGATTGTACTTTGCCTTTTGTCATTATTTTACTGTTAGTTAATTAGTGACTTTTTAAACTGTAGTGTTATAGTCTGATAGTGGAGCTTTTCTCCTCGGGCCTCTGCTGAAAATGGACATGTATCCAGCCAGACTAGCCCGGTTAACAAATGTAAAATAAATAAAAAATAAATAAAATACTAATAAAACTAAATCAGAACAAACTGAGTTTGATGTCTTCTATAAAAAATACTAGGAAGCTTTAACTACATGTTGCTGACTGTTTAATATATTTTTAAGAACTTCATCTATATAAACTGTAAAGAGTTCAGTAGCTGAACCTCTTGCTGAAACAATTGGTCTCAAAGGGTAGTAATCCATGTTTTTGTGGATGTTGGGTATCCTAATACTCATAGGGCCATGTATGCTCCACATCCAAAACATAATGGAAATAAATAGAGATAACACCCTGAAACAACAAATCATTCAACTGCATCTTAATTTATCTGTACTTGACATTGACTTCATTTAATGACACAGATGTGTAAAAATTACTGTCTGAAAGTAATGCAATCATTTTATGGAGTAGTCCCACCTACTCATTATCACTAAACCTGCACCTTCATCAGGCTTCACGAGCCTGAGAGTTCTGTCATTAGATATAACTTTCAACAATGTTCCTCTTTTGTTAAATTGTAATGTCGAACTGAAAACTTGGAACTACATAATTTCCCTATGTTCACTTCACAACTATGTTAAACACACTTAAGACTGGATTTAGTGGAGGATTAAAGCAATTGCTGCTCTTAAAAGACCTGTTTACCACATTTTGTTCACCCAAAAGTAAACTCAGATTTAACATACACGTATATAATTTCAAGTCCAATACTGTTCGTACTAAGTTAGCTTAAAAGATGGTATGAAAGAAAATCCTCACTTGAACAAGGAAGTAAGTTCTGGTTTCACTACTAGATGGCTATAGTTGTAAACAATAATGTCTCCATCTTGTATGATTCTTAAAGGACTAATATCAGAAACAGTTTGATTTAATACTGAGTCATCTTCCAGCTGTTCCATCCTCTTGTCTGATGACCATTTTATCTCAGACCAATAACTCTGCCCTGATTCTGCTGATGGGCATTCTGATTGGCTAGTCTTGATGAAAGTTTCACTGGCAAAGTTTCTGAAAAAACCTCTGTTCTTCTGCATTGTTGATGTTACTCTGAAGCTCATATACAGCATGAACTTGTGTGTGCTGGGCACTCTGGTTAGTAGTTTTATTTCTGCTGATACCAGAACTTAGTTTACTTGGTAACAAATATGCTTTATTATCCTCATATTCTAATTTATCACATTTCAACTTTATATATATTTATTCAATAATAGTCTTACACATTTTTTCTACTTTTTCAAAAATGTCATCATATACAGACTTATTAAAAGGGAACAAATGGTCCTTAGCAATGGGCTCATTTAAACATTCAATCTCAGTTAGTTCTTTCATAATTCATTGTCATCATCATCAGCAATCCCCTTTTTCCCATTTTTCTACATGGGGTCAGGGTGCTGTGTCAACTGTTGCTGTCCCTCTCTATACAAAGCCACTCTCCTGCTTTCTTTGACACTCATGTCTGACTGTCACAGGTCCTCTCTCACACAATCCGTCCACCTCTTTGCTGATGCCTTCATTTCTTCTTGCCTTCTTCCTGCCTGTCACAAATCTTCTTCACCAGACTGTCTTCTGCTTTTCTGCAACTGTGCCTGAAAAATCATAATCTGTTCTCTTTGACCTTTTCTGCAATTGAAGTTACTTTGGCTTCTGCTCTACTGTCCTCATTTATTCATCTGTCCCACAGCATGCATCCCACTACCCACCTCAGGCACTTCATCTCCATCACCTCTAGCTTCCTCAACTGCCCTGCCTTTACTGCCCAGGGTTCTGTATCATACAGTAGTACTGATCACACTATTATTTTGTAAACCTTACTTTTCAGCTTCTTCGGCATTCTTCTATCATATACTACACCTGACACACTGTGATAACTGGCACAGCCCCTCTGATTCTAGCTTTGACCTCCTCATTCAGACTTCCCTTCTCCTCAACCACCCTTCACAGATATCTGAAGCTGTTAACCTGTTCCACTGTTTTCCCTTCTATCTCAATTCTCATCTTTTACTAATTTCCACAGTTTGCCTTTTATTAGCACTCTGCTATCTGTACTTAGTTTCATCCCATGTGCCTTCAGTTTTGCATTCAATTCCCCTATCCTTTGCTGAAGTTCTTGCTCGTAGTCTGCCTGTAATGTCACATCATCTGCATACAGAAGCGTTGTTGATCTGTCTCCTCCAATCTGTTTGCTAATGTAGCCATCACCAATGTGAATGGCAGTAGGCTCAAAGCTGAGCCCTGGTGCACACCTTCTCCCCCTGGGAACCCCTCTGTGAGACTGAACACTGTTCGTACTTTAGTCATTGGGTCCTTGTACATAGTTTGCACTAATTCTACCAAAGTTTATGGACTTTGAACTACTGCAGGACTGCCCAAATCAGCTTTCATGAGACCTTGTCATATGCTTTCTCCAAGTCTAGGTGTGCCCAGTTGGACTCTTTCCTCATCTCTGTCTTCTTCTCAACTATCTCACTGCAAACATTGGGTCAGTGTACTGCATCCTGATCTGAATCTGAAACTGCTCATCTTCCATCTTACTTCTACTACTCTGAATATTTATCAATCACCTTCTCCAGAACGTTCATGTAATGTGACAGGAGATTGATACCTCTGTACTGCCTGCAGTTGTGTATATCTCTATTATCCTGAACAATCTCCTTTGTTTTTTGTACACTGGCATAGTATGCTTATTCTCCAGTCATCTCAGATATGCCTTTCTCTCCACACTGCTATGAGTACCCTCAGAAACTATTTCTCCCCTACCTCACCCAGCATTTTTATCATATCTGCTGTGACCTCATCTGAGCCCGTGGACTTCATTTTCCTTAGTGCTGTTCTTACTTCTTCTATGGTGGTTTCCTCCTCCTTTCCCATCATAGGCGGTGTTTGGGGCAGTACGTCTTCTGTGGGGTTTTCTTCATTCAGCAGCTGCTGGAAGTTCTTCTTCCATCTGCCTTTGATGTCTTGTGCACTGGTGAGCAAGTCATTGCTGGCATCCCTTATGAAGGGAGTCTGATGACTATCTTCTTTATCTTTCTGTCTTTGCCTTGCAAGCTGATAAAATTTCTTTGTGCCATCTATTGAATCAACTTCCAGAAGCTGATAGAGTGTCTCTGATGCCTTGTTCTTTGCTACTGCAACTCCATTCTTAGCCTCTTTGTTAGCCAAACAGTATTCCTTCCTAGCCTGGTCCATCTTTTCTATCTCCCACTTTTTTCTGCACTGCACTGCTTTTTCTTTTGATGACTTCACCAGCAGCTTTCCTTCTGTACCTTATTTCCATACTTGGCATGGCCACATATCTATTCTGTAGCCCTTGTGCATGCTGTTTTGAGGTGCTGCCATTCTTCCTCTTCAACTCCACCTATTTCCTTATCTTCTGAATGTGTTAGAGTAATTCCCTGAACTGCTGTGCTTTCTTTCTACCAACATCCAAGTTTTTAGCAAGGTCTCTGTTGAACTTAGGTCCTTCTCTGACCACTGCTTGCTGCTTATTGTAGCAACTAGTGGTTAATGTTGTGGGCCAATTGTTTCACTGGAGATGACTTTACAATCACTGATTCTACCCAGTGCCCTTTCCTTACTAGGAGGAGGTCTGCCTGAGTTGTATATTAGCCACGCTTGTATGTGATCTTGTGATTGTCTGACTATCTCACTTTCTATAGCGAGTGTGGTTATTATCAAGTCATTTGCCAGACAGAAGTCTAGAATAACCTCTTTTTCTTTAGTCCTGTTGCCCCACCCATACATACATACAAATATACATGTTCTGTCTGTCCTGATATGTGCATTCAAGTCACTCATTATCAATACTAATTCATGTTGTCCTGCTGTCCTGCTTTGTCTGAATGCACTTATTCACTGTCACAACCCTGATGTAGGGCACAGGCTAAGATTATGAATACTGCCCTATCATTAAGCTGAAGCCTGATTGCCTTGAGCTGTCACTAATTCTGATGACATCCTCACTGTCTTCTGAATCCTCTCCCTCACAAGTTCCACATTATTTCTAGCTTGTCCTCCTGCTGACTATCAGATTCTGTATCCCAAGCCAAGTGGCTTTGCTGCATTGCCTTCCATCTTGTCTTCTGGATACATAGGATGTCCAGCCTGCTATTTACTGTCTTGTCATCCACTTCCAAGCTGCGTCATTAAGTGTGTTAAAGTTATACTAGACTATTCTGGTAGTCTGTACCTTTACTCAATGAAGACACTGAGACAGTTCTGCTATTATGACATTCATTTACTGCACATGAGGTTTACATCTAGCTTAGCAATGAAAGGTATATACATCAAAAATGTACTCCAGCTTACAGTTTTAGGTCTGCAAGAATAGAATAATCAAAATCTCTCATTCAAAAGAAAAAGTTCCAATTTTATAGTGTCTTTTCTGCCAGCATCAGCCTTGAAGCTGGTCTGCTGACAGTTTGTTTTCCATATTTTAAACATTCTGTTCCTGAAGAATAACTCTTTTTGTCCTTATTATGTTGCAAATTCTGAACTGAAAATGTCTGTATGGCATGTACTGCAGTAGTTTCATCTGGTACACCAGAAAAGTGTTCTGTAGGATACAATTGCATTATTTCCTTTGCTGCCTTTTTTGCCATATGATCAGCATAATTATTTAACTGAAAAATTTAATTTGTAGCTTTCTGATGAGCTTTTACCTTTAAGATACTGTAGCAAACCACAAGGGACTGACTATGAACCAAATTCCAAATAGTCTGTAACACAGAAGCATGCTTGAGTGGTTTCCCTATGTTATTAACAAACCCTCTCCTTGCCCATGTAGACATATGCAGCCACAGAGAATTAACTATGTATGCACTGTCTGAAAAAATATTTTAACAGGTGGAAAATGCTGTGACACATAAAGAACTGCTTCCAGTTTCGCTCGCAGAGCAGACATATGTCCCAGTAAATGAATCAGAGTCGGCTGTCCCATAGAAGGATTTTCTGGTACTACTGCAAATCCAGTCCGATATTGTCCATTTTCCCAAAATCGAGCACTGTCAACAAAGATGGATGGCCTGTCTTCCTGAAAATCAGGAGACAGAATGGGCTTTTCTAGATATGAAATGTGCCTAATGCATTTGTGTCATTTTCCTTCATATCCCATGAAGTTAGATAAGTAATACTTATTTCCTGCCTTTATTGTAACTTGCTTGACACTAGATAATGCCAACCATTTTGCAAACACTGCTTGACTAATGTCATCAATCAGTTTAATTAGCTGAGTCTCATTTACCAAAACCTACTAACTAGTAAAAAACACAAAAACCAACGAACCACAAAACTGTACAGAGATAGACAAACCGAAGTAATCCAAAAAAGGAGGTCCAAGTTTTCTTTAACGCAGATTTATTAGTTAAAACAAGTAGCATTTTCACTTCAGAAAATGCTGAAGCTTCCTCAGAAACATGAGAAAAATGCATTTGCGTCAACAATTAATATCAAAAAAGGAAGCGTGTCAAATGACATCATTTCCTGAAAAAAAATTTTCTCACATCAGACGTCAAATCAAATTAAAATGTAACCACAAAAATAAGTCCATACTTAGTTACTATGGATCAATAAATAGTTATTTAGCTGTTTTAAACCCTACAACTTCACAGCACTAATAGTTTGAGTACCACTGTCAACATTTGTAAATATATATATATATAATATTTGTAAAAATATATATATATATATGTGGGCGGCGTTAAATAAATTCTCTCCTCAAAATAGTAATCAATTAAGCTATTAACTTCTAATAGATATAAAGAAAAAATAGAAAGAAATAATACATGTAAACCACAAATATACAATATTGATAAGATGTTATAATAAAATATTAAAATAATATACAAAAAAAGTATAATTAAATTAAAATATGTATTTAAATCTAAAAATTGCTTAAATATAAAAATATTTGAACTATCTTATCTCTTATAGCTTTTAAGCTTCAATACTACAGAAATATTACAATTCTCATTTAGACCTGGAACATTAAAGGCATCAAGTTTTAACTGCCAATCGAGCTCACGTCTTTCTACCATGAGTGATAAAGGCCCACCCCTAAAACTGGGAGGTAAATGATCTATACCCATAAATTGAAAAGTATGGCCCGGGTTGTTAACAATGTGTTTGGCCAACGCATTCTCAATTTTTTTTATTTCTGATAGCATACACATGCTGATAAATCCTTTCACGGAATTTACGATCCGTCTTGCTTATGTAGAAAACATTACAACATTGGCAAAATGCAGCATAAACCACAGATCTAGTTTCACAGTTGATCTTGTGTTGTATTTCATACTTTTTGTTCTTAACTTTAAACGTTTGACCTGTTTTTATAGTATGACACCAATTACAGGCTCCATACAGGAATGACCCTTTTTGTCTAACAAACGAATTTAGATTACTATTACTTTGTACTAATTCTTTTAAGTTATTTCCTCTTCTATAAATCACCCTAGATCGAGTTCCTAGTTTTCCCAAAAGGAAGGAATAACTGCTAATAAAGTGTCAATTTTTGCAGATAGTAGCCCAAATTTCTTTAGATTCCATATTAAAAGTGGTAATAAAACTGGTGGAAACCTTTGGTTGTGCGATAGAAACATTGATACTTGACAAATCAACTATTTCAGTGGTATCAAGCAAGCCAGGGCTACAGGCAATTGCTTCAAATGAATTCTTCTCAAAATCAAGAAGGGGTTTAAAGAAGCCTGTAGATCTTTTGAAATCAATCTCTGCAATAATCGAATCGACTAAGGTGACCGGGTAACCTCTATTATTAAAAAGCTCTTTCAAAAAAACACATTCTTTCTGAAAGGTAGCATGTGTATTACATATGCGGACAGCCCTAACCAGCTGCCCTTTCACTATAGCTCGTTTCTGTTTGTAAGGGTGGAAACTAGAAAAGTGGAGGAGAGAATTACAAAAAGTTGGCTTCCTGAAAACTGAAGAAACTAACTTCCCACCTTCTAAGTCCTTGACCAACCTAACATCAAGATATTCAATCTCATCTACTGAGAATTGGTAGGTGAATCTAAGGAACGTGGTAGTCGTATTCATATAGTTGACCAGTTTTTGGGCGGCAAGAGCATCACCATAAAATAAAATAAATATATCATCAAGAAATCGGGTATACATAATGATATATTGTTTAAATTCAGGAAGCTCCAAAATGAACTTCTTCTCCCAGTATGCCATGAATATGTTGGCGACACTGGCCCCACAGGGAGACCCCATGGCCACACCCTGTTTTTAGAGGTAGATTTGTTTATCAAAGGAGAAATAATTGGAAGTAAGCACAATGTCCAATAATTCTGTGACAACATCTATGTCCTTCTGTGTAGCATTAATCTCCTTCAAAAACAAACCAACCCATTCAATGGCTTCTAAGTGAGGAATGGAAGTATAAAGATCAACAACATCAATAGTTAAGAAGTTGTTAAAATTGTCGTATTTGATGTTGCCGATATTCCTCAAAAATGACCAAGAGTCCTTACATACTGTGGGGATAGCTTTGATGTATTTAGCCAAGATTTTATCAACCAGACGGGCACAAGGGTGGGTCATAGATGTTCTACCATCCACAAGAGCTCTCATTGGTGGATTCTGTAGGCTCTTCTGGATCTTAGGAATCCCAAACATGACTGGCATTTTTGGAAATGAAATATCAATGAAGTTATATGTTTCAAGATCGATTTTGCCAGCCAAAAACATATCCCTAAAGTAGCCTCTAATCCTCTTATAGGTGACATTCATCTCATTAAGAGAAGATAGGCTATAGGCTGGGGAATCAAGGACAAACAACATTTTTTCTATATAGGCAGCTTTGTCAAAAATGACCAAGCCACCACCCTTGTCAGGTTTAATAACTCTGACCGATAACTGTCGAAGGTTGTTCAGGGCCGTGATTTGTTCCCTACTGGTATTAAATTTAGATAGGTTAAAGTTTGGACCAGTGGAAGTTCGTGTATGTCTAATGTCCACCTCACAGACCCTTTCAAAAGTTTGTAATCCAGAGTGCAGTGGGGGATTAAATGTGCTAGACAACTTTAAATCAACACCCAAATCTTTAACATCATTACTATACAACAAATCCAAATTCAGTTTACGTACAAAGCATTTCAAGTCTATGATAGTATTTGTTAAGTTGAAATGCCGACTAGGGATAAAGGTGTTCCCCAGAGCCAACAGTTCAATCAGTTCAGGTTCAAGATGAACGTGGGAAAAATTGTAGATTTTAAAATCCCCTTTACTGTTGGTCTGTATTACAGGGAAAACTATCTCAGTATCCTCTCCAATGTCCGCCAATTGTGGACCAAAAACATCAAAAACGGGTTGAAAAACAGTTAGTTGTTCCTGGTTCTGTTCCTGTTCTTGTAAATCCGTTGAGGTTGTTGCCCTAAAAAATCGTTGTTTCCTGAATTATTGTTATAGTTCTTATTATTGAAATTCCTATGCTGATTAAAGTTGTTTGCTTTAATCCTGTTGCTACGTCTTAAGCCCAAATCGGGGTTGTCACCCCTATCTTCTCCATTACTAGATTGATTAGAAAAATCAGATGGACCATTGTTCTCTTGAAAACCATTGATACCTCCATCAATAGGAACTTCTCGTGGAAGAGGCTTTTGAATATTTTTATATTTAAGCAATTTTTACATTTAAATACATATTTTAATTTAATTATACTTTTTTGTATATTATTTTAATATTTTATTATAACATCTTATCAATATTGTATATTTGTGGTTTACATGTATTATTTCTTTCTAATTTTTCTTTATATCTATTAGAAGTTAATAGCTTAATTGATTACTATTTTGAGGAGAGAATTTATTTAACGCCGCCCACATATATATTTTTTACAAATATTATATATATATATTTACAAATGTTGACAGTGGTAATCAAACTATTAGTGCTGTGAAGTTGTAGGGTTTAGAACAGCTAAATAACTAACTATTTATTGATCCATAATAACTAAGTATAGACTTATTTTTGTGGTTACATTTTAATTTGATTTGACGTGTGATGTGAGAAAAACTTTTTTCAGGAAATGATGTCATTTGACACGCTTCCTTTTTTGATATTAATTGTTGACGCAAATGCACTTTTCTCGTGTTTCTTTGGAAGCTTCAGCATTTTCTGAAGCGAAAACGCTACTTGTTTTAACTAATAAATCTGCGTTAAAGAAAACTTGGACCTCCTTTTTTGGATTACTTCGGTTTGTCTATCTCTATTTACCAAAACCTGTATGGGATAATGCAGTGTCTGTACTATAATGTCTTTAGAAAATGCTGTTAGGTATTTAGTTTGTCTTAAACCCCAACAAATGGCCAAAAGTTGCTGAATGCATAGGTAGTATCTGCTCTCAACATGTGTCATCTTCCTACTGAAAAATGTAATGGGGCATAAAGTCTTTTTCATTCTAGAATTAGAGCCCTGAGGCCATTCCTGTAAAAGCACAACAGAGAGTGTGTTGGGTCCAGCTACTGCCTGTAACACAAAGGGATGTATTAGACTTAGAGCTACTAATTTTGTAGCCATGGCTAATGCTGCCTTTAAATCACAAAAAGCCGTATTTGTTTTGGTCCGCACTCTAGAAAGGGTAATTCTTTCTGGCTAGAAAGCATGTCATACAGAGGAGCTAGCATGCTGGCATAATCCTCTATAAATTTCCGATTATAATTTATGATACCCAGCATTTGAAACTGATTTAAAAGTGTTGGGTGTGAGAGATTGCCCCCTAGTGTATGCTAACAATACGGATGTCATTCTTAGGTGTTTAGTTTGTATTGGATACTACTTTTGCTGAATATAACATAAAATGGGTTGGAATAAAATTCCAGAAACAACGTTCAAGTGTATCATTCCATACAGTGCCTACAGTTTTTAAGAACCCAAGCTTCAAATGTAATCATGTTATTAAAATACCCTTCTGTTTATACCACTTAGGGAGAGTTTCTAACATCCTAGACTGATGATAACCAGAAAAGCCTGCTGAGGCTATGATAGGACTGGTAACAACAGTTTCTAATGCTTTAGATTGATATTCCTCTAACAGGGTTTGTAATTTTAAAAGGTCTTGATTAGCTGTTTGCTGCTCTAGCAGCCTCAGATTCCTGTGTCTCCAACTGAGCTCGTAATGTGTTTATTTTCTCCCTAGCAACAGTTATGTCATGCTGTGCGTCAGCCAGCTGCTTGTCATATTTTTCCTGCACAACAGACAATTTTACTCATTAAGCCTTTTATTATACCAATAGCTTTACTGCCCTGTTCAATAACAGTTTGCATAAAGGTCTTAATTTCAGTCTGTGAGACTTTCAAAAACTGTGAAAATTATTTTGTACATTCAGCAGTGTCAGTATGCAGTTTACCAGATGCATTCCATTTATCACAGGAAGTCTGAAAATGACCCATGAGGTCAAGATCCTGCTGGTTGCTAACTTTAGCAATACAATCTTTAAACTCCTGCAAATCAGACTGTAAAGTACAAACGTTGACATCTGCATTACCCTCTAATAAATCTTTTGCAACAGGATATACAGAAACAGGAACCATTGTCTGTGCTTCAGGCATTACTTTATCCTGATTGTGTTCCAGGTTTTGTACAATACGTTTATGACAAGGCATGCAAAAAGCAACATTTAAATCATTGCAAATAGCACATTTTTGTAAATTCTGTGGCACTTTTCCCTTACGTACATGCCAATCAAAGGTAAAGATCCACTTACATAATGCTGGATTGTCAGCTTTTCCTAGTAAAGACTTACAGGTGCTAACATGCTGATCATATCATGTATTTAAATAATTCCACACATTTATATATGGTTCAGACACATCAAAAGTAAAAGACTGAGTGCACTTCTTGGCATTTTCATGAATTACATTCATTGTTAAAAGAAAAACAGAAGAAAATATTTACCACAAATGTTCAGGACAAGGTGGTCAGTCGACATGAAGATCAGTTGTGGGAAAATTTTCTGCTGTCTTTCACTAGATGCTTGTAATATGAAAATTTTGGCAGTAGTATTTTCATACCTCGTGGGTCTCACAACTGTCTGAAGGAAAATTACCATACTGCCCTGTACTTAACTGCAGTGTTTTGTCCTCCAGTCAATGGACAAAGTTTAGGAAGAGAAGAATCAGTTTTAAGAAGGTCTGCACTGGAATATCGCACTGTGAGAGGCACCTCTTCAGGTCACCCCCCCCCCCCCTGGTTGTTTGGACTGGACTGGTCTCACCACTGTTAAAGTTATACTACACTAATTAGGTAGTTTGTACCTTTACTCAATGAAGACACTGAGACAGTTCTGCTGTTACGACATTCATTTTCTAAACACAAGGTTTACATCTAGCTTAACAATGAAAGGTTTATACATCAAAAACGTACTTCAGCTTACAGTTTTAGGTCTGCAAGAATCGAATAATCAAAGTCTCTTATACAAAAGAAAAAGTCCCAATCTTTGTAGTGTCTTTCTGCCTGCATCATTAGTTTAGAGAATTTGCCAGAATAATAAGTCTTTCCCTTGAAGCTGGTCTGCTGACAGTTTGTTTTCCATATTTTAAACATTCTGTTCCTGAAGAATAACTCTTTTCGTCCTTGGCTTGTCTTTGTGTATCATGTTGATGAGACACAGCTGCATACAAGAGTTTGTCTTGACCTGCTTGTAGATATTAATTTTACACAAAGCTGCATAGTTTATAAGAGATAAAATATTTTACTTCTGATTCTTATTAACAATGAATGCCAAGCTATATAGTTTTGCCATGTTAGGTAACTGAGTTCCAGCTGAGTGCATTCTACACACTGAAATACAGAACATTTCTTTCACATTTTCAGAAAAATCCACAGAAATCTATTTTAACCTGTTCTTTACTCTCACAAAGTGTGGCAATTCTTAGTTCTTGTTTGTCAACAGAGCTATCCCAGGAAACCCAACCTGGGCAACTGGACATTGACTAGCCAGTAGCTTATTGGCCCAGGGCTGCTGGGCTTTATGGTGGGCACACACTGGCCAATAGGGGAAGATATACGCCTCCCACCATTAGCATGGGTCCCAGGAGTAGGCTGGGTCCTCAACTCACTTATCACCAGCAAAATACCCATGCCCAACATGATCAAATCACCTTCAGCCATATTTTACACTCTCAAACGGCTAGCCCTGCTATGACGTGCAGTCTATGATCCAGGTTGTCCTATATTGAGGATACTGTGCACCACATTAGATGCCCAAAGCCCCTATAGGGAACCATGTAGAGTATGTGCTGCTGCCCACAGCTCCATTCTTTGGCGAGTTTGAAATGGAAACACTCAACTTGTTTTTTGGAGGTGGGAGGAACCCCACAGAATATGCAAATTCTAAACAGGCATTGGCCAGAGGTCAGGCTCAAATCTTGCACCTTGTGCATGGGAGGCAAAGACCTTAGCTATTGTCCCAACTGGTCTCTTAGTTTTTTCATAAATATTTTTAATTAAAATTTTCAATAGTTCAAAACCTGTCATGTCAAATAGTTCAGCCAGTTCATGGTATAACTGAGAATCAGATATAGACCTATTGGAAAATTTACTGACATATAACAGGAGTGCAAGTGTAGTGAAAGGACAAATGGTCCATTTGTGCAGGTTGATTTCCAGGGGATGATGATTTCTTAACAGAACTGATGCTGTTAGAACAGATGTTCCTTAATAGGAAAATATCCCCAGGATCTGATTAAAGCAATACCATTTAAAGTCACATATTGGCCTGAAATTGCCTAATAAAATGATGAAACAAGCCAGGGGCATTCAGAATCACCAATTAACTGAAACACCTGATATTCATAACAATCATTTGCATATGTCCCATGTGCCTCTGATACAAGAGGTTTGGGAGGTCACTCAGTGGAAGTTCTAGCTTTGCTGGAGTTTTCATTTTGTTTTTACTGACTGTTTTTTCAGTTACCGTCTCACTCATTGTTTTAGTTTGTTGTTTTAGATATTTTTGCAATGACCCTAATGATAATGGACATCAGCTGGGTGTAACAGCCCTTGTTTCTAATGCTTGATCAAACACTCTGCTTGTGCTGTGCTGAAGAGGTCATAACAAGGCCGAAATATGCATATCCACAGCTAGTGGGGTTTGGCTTATTGGTCTGAAATTGCCCATTAAAATGATGAAACAAGTCATGGCCATTCAGAATCGTCAATTAGGTGAAACACCTGATGTTCATAAGGATCATTTGCATATATCCCATGTGTCTCTGATACAAGAGGTTTGGGAGGTCACCTGGGGCAGCTCGTGCTATAGGACTGTGGGACTGCAGCCCCCCCACCTGTAAAATGGATAAAATAAATTCCCCATTCCCCCCGCCATAGAACATATTAAAATAAAAATTCTCGGACTCCCCACATGCGTGCTATGTTCCTGACTGCTGTGTTAGGCAGACCAGAACTCCAAGCATGCATGCTCGGACATTCAGAGCTCCAGACTGCTCTGTTAGGCAGTCCAGATAGGGAAGGCAGGAAACTCTGCCCTTCCAGCCCAGAGGTCTGTGCGGTGATGACCACACAAACCAGAAGGTCACCGGACTGCATCGCCCGCAGGCTGAACCAACAGCAGGAGGCTCCAGCCTCTTCACATCTCACGGGAGACCCAACGGCATGCGCGGGCCATTATGGAGGACCGATCAGGATTGCTATGGAGGAGCTGGTCTGAGGACAGGTGATCGCTGCTGAGTACAGTGTGTGTGTGTGTGTGTGTGTGTGTGTGTGTGTGTGTGAAATGCCCCAGTTGCTTCATGGTGGTGGGTAGAGAATAAGGCTTAAACCCTGTACTTTGGGCCCAAGTGACAAGAGCCTGAATTCCCTACTCACCACCATTTGTAAAACATTTGCAGATTTTTTCCTCATATTTGTTCTGTTCCTCATAAAATCTGTGGTTTCTGTATTTTTGTTACTTTACTTAACAGAGCCAGTAGTGCAGTGGCAGCAGTGTTGCCTGACAGCTACGGGTTGTCTGGTTTGATTCTTGGCTGGGGTGCCTTCTGTGTGGAGTCTGCATATCCTCCCTGTGTTTGTATGGGTTTGCTCTTGTGTCTTCAGTGGATATTTGACCCTATTTTTTGGACTGTATTCCCCCATTATTGGCTTCGTCCAGGTTTTTTGTGCCAAGGTTGAGAGTTATGGTGATAACTGAACTCACTGAATATGTTTGGGGGCTGTATTCCCCCATTATTGGCTTTGTTCAGGTGTTTTGTGCTAAGATGTTGACAGTTATGGTGAGAACTGAATTCACTAAATGGTAGCCATTTAAGTTTCAGTCTTCCTTTCTTTCATAAAAATAGATGATTTGGCATAGTGATATGTTGCTCTGGCTGTTTTGCACAGGGTCCTGGGTTTAATACTTGGCAGTGAAATGTATGGTGTAACACAGCATTTTATTCTAGCAACTTTCCAACATTATACAAGCAATGTTTAAAATGTGTCCCTGGTTTTTGGGCTTTTGCCCCCCCCCCCAAATAATTGTTAGCTTTTTCCAGATTTCTTGTGCTACAAAGTTCAGAGATACAACTGAGTGTCGAGTAGATTTTACAAGGAGCTGAGAGCTGCAGGGGAACAAAAGTTTAGTGCTGCTTATGCCGAGTCTGCTTACATTGTAAATAGCACAACAGGTAGTGTACTTGCTTTTGATGCAGAAGGCTGTGGGTTCTACTCCCACAGTAGGTAGAACCATTGCTGATACTGTACTCTGTTGTAAAGGGGGTGGATGCTGCAGTCCTCTTTGACGAATATACCTAGTAACTATGAACCTGTTATCAGTTTCCCCTCCATTCCCTATTGTGATATTACTAGCATTATCATTTTTTTAATGCAACACAGGCAATTTATTCCTCAAGGGCAACAGGCACTTTATTTGTAGATGAAACAATGACATATAAAGTTGTTTGCTAGCAGTAACCTCTTCATTAGTTAACAGATTTCTTTAATGTGGAATTATTTAGATGACTTTTACTTCTTCAGAGATCGTGCATATTTACTGATACTGGTGGACTGTAGAAGTTTGAGTAGACTTTTATGATGGAAATGTTCTGAATTGGGCAGTTTTGTCATTACTGGTGCATGCATTTAGTTTCATTGTTTACTGGAAAAATGTTCAAAACAATAAATTTAAAATGCCCTCTAACAACTGTACTGTATTGTACAAATAATGCAATTTAATACAGTCTGGAAGGTGTATCAAACAGCATGTGTATATTTCATGTTCAAGGAGCCTATGATTTGAACCCAAAATTAATCTTTATCTGCCACTGGCAAAGTGTATTTTCTTTGAATGTAGGTTTCAATGTTGTTTCAATGAATGTGAGTATAAGGGCAAAGAAGTTTTAATGCTAAGTCTATTTTCATTGTGAGACTACATTGCTTTGTTTAGCAGATATCTATTAGGGTTTACACTGTAAAATATAAAATAAAACTTTCAAATGAAATCCATATCATCGCTGAAGTAAAGCAGTATGCACATTACAGTGTTTATGGCAAATGGGGTGAAATAACCAAGGAATGGGACATTGGAATGGCTGCAGGCTCCATTCGACCATGATTTTGTGAGGGGGGGGGGGAGGGCAGCAAACTCAGACAGCCCCAGCTGAACTATACCTCTCAACTGTCCAGAATTTTGTAGAATTAATAGATTTTTGCTTCTTATTTTTGGTTTGTTCCTCATAAAATTTGTGGTTTTCTGCCAAATCATTTAGGAATGAAGTCACTAAATAATGACAGACACTGAGTTTCAGATGTCATAACCTTCAGAAAAATGCATGCTAAAGCAAGAACTGTTATTCTATCAATTGTCTTTTTAGTACTGTTTGTATGTTCCCCCAAAATATTTGGCCTTATCCAGATTTCCTGCATTAAGAGGTTGAGAGGTACGTGCAAATAAATCTCTTTATAGAATTAAGAATATCCAAACCTCTCAACTGTCTCCAATTTTGGCTCAAAATGTTGCTCTCCCCCTAATTATCCATCTGCAAAATGGCAATTTTGGAAGAAAATGTGGAGGGTTTACAATTATAAATAACTGTAATGATCAGAGTTATAGATTACTTTTATTTCAGAAATGCATGTAGATGCTCTTATTTTGTCAGCTGCTCAAGTTAACAGTACTCATTTTAAAAAGGTGTCCCTTCTTTGACAGGTTCCCAGCTGTATTGTGTGGCAATTTTATATTTTTGCATAACATATTTGGTCTGTTTTTCATAAAATTGTGGTTTTCTGGCAAATTAGTAGCAAATCATTAAAGAATGAAGTTAGAAAATAATGGCAGACATTTGAGTTTCAGATTTCATACCCTTCAAAAATTCATACTAATGCAAGACCAACTACTATTCTATTATCTTTCTAAGTTTATAAGAGCAATATTTAAAAATTGTCTTTATTTTTGGGCCTGTGTCCCACTTCTATATATGGCTTTGTCCAGAATTCTTGCTCTGAGGATGAGAGGTATGAGTATCAGAGCCATCACCATCAGCCAGAGACATTTCAAACTGTGACCTACTTGTTGCACTCAACTCCCCATTGTAGTGGCTCTGGATTTGTCCAAGCAAGGCAAGGAGCAGTTATGCAGTGTAAGTGTGCAGAGTATTCCCCCATCCAAGGTAGACCACAAGTATGACCGTGGCTTTTCATCTGTCCTTGATTTTGCAGAATGTTCTGGTTTTCTGTCATATTTTTATACTGTTGATTTAATCTTCTTATTATTCAGAAAATGCATGCTGTTGCAGTGCCCTGTTGCTCTGTATTAAAGTAGCAATGCTTTAATGACCATCAGGTAAGCTTGTCAGAGATTGTAAGATGCAAGTAAGCTTTAATAAACATACTGTTAAAGAAATACTAACATTGAAAGCCTTTTCATTGTTGCCATGCAGAGAATATTTATATAACTAGATAATATATAAGCCCTAGGTATTGAAATGCATATGACAGTATTTGTAATAAAGGACAGGATTACAGTATTTTCAGAAGCTCATTACATTTGTTGGAGACTTGCGGTTATCTTTGCAGGCTTTACCCGTAAACTAAACAGAATGTCAATCTATCATGTGTGGTCCATAACTTGTGCAGTAATCCTTTAAGCAATTTATCTTGAGCTTGTTCGCTGTTCATTTTTTACTTTGATCATGTGTTCTCCATGAAACAAGTAGATAGTTGTTGTCAGGCAGCAGGTCTTTTTTGGATAAGAAACATTTTTACTAGTGGGGGTATCACAGCGATTGCTACTTTCAGCATGTTACTTGGTAATTTTATAAAGCTGAATATAAATTATAATTAGAACTGCAGTGCAAGGAGAAGTGGTTTGAGCTGAGTGCTGCTTGTTTTTTTTTTTTACACTTGATTTTGACTGGCATTCCAGTAATGTATTTAAAAAGCAATTTATTTTTTCATGCCTCATAATCTTTGTGTTTCCATCTAGATAGTAAGTAAGTTGTCATGTAGCCAATGCATTGAAATATTTTTTTCTTCTACACTTCATTTTGTCTTGATTGGACTCTCGTAATGATGGTTTGGCACCCAGGGCAGTGTATTTAATTAAAGTTCCAGTTGTTGTGGTTTTGAGCATAGCTCCACCCCTTTCTAGTTGGTCACACCCCTTCCCACTGGCCCCACCTATTCAGCTGTCTCCTGTAGCCCTCCTTTAATTTGAAGTCACCAGCCACCACTGGAGGTCACTCAGTAGAAGTTCTAGCTTTGCTGGAGTTTTAATTTTGTTTTTACTTATTGTTTTTTCAGTGATATTCTCATTCATTGTTTTAAGTCACATACAATAGGAACACATCTATTATTTCTAATCATGATTTTGTTCTTGGTAAACAAAGAAATAAAAGTTTTTCATTACACTTTTTTTCCTTGGACTCTTCATCCACTCATCTTATTAGTCCTGACTCAGATAGATGTATGCCAACCAAATTTAAATCTATTTGAATCCAAGAGTTTTATTTATTAGTGGCATAAATATTAAAACTGATATTAAGAATACTAAATTGTTTAAAACTAGTGCCATGCATAAATGTGGATCTTGTTCATCATGTTGGTTTATTTTGGACACTAGTAGCATTGATCTGTAGTTATGGCCGAAGTGTTCCCTGTCCAGGGAAATGTGATTGTAATACAAAGGCATTGGTTTATGTTTCATTATGTTCAGCATGTGATTCATTTTATGTAAGTAAAACTGAATGCAAGTTAAAAAGTCAAATTTATGAGAATACGTATATACATATTAAGAATATCAACAGTGGTAACATTCTATAAAGTGTACAAACTTTAAGAAATGCCATTTTTTTTGTAAAAGATAAAATTCATGCTGATGTTTAAATGTTGTTGTGCACCTTGGTATTAATTAAAGCTTCTCTTTAAAACCTGTTTTAAAGCTTAATTCTTTGCTAATTAATTTATTAATTAATGGATTGCATTATTAAACAACATGGTATACATTTTATTTAACACCCAAATTTAAGTTTTTATACACTTTATGTATATGTTTATATAAGTACACATTTAAGTATATGGTTGTTACTTGAAAATGTTAAATGCTTGGTTTGTTGAAATCACATGATTTATTTACTTAATATTTATTGTTTTTTTTCTATTAATGAATCAGTTTTGAAAAAGTCTTTATTTAAGAAGATGAAAACACTTAACCGTATTAAAGTTTAAGTTTCCTCTTTTGGCATTCACAGTTTTTATTTTATTGGCTTGTTTGTCACTTTGGGACCCTGTCAAAGAAAATTTCTTTGTTTTAGCTTTTAGATCAGTCTTAATGAGTACAGCAGTCCCACCCTAAACACATTTTCCTCCTTCAAGTGCCTGTTAAATCTGCTGGATTCTGCTATCAACACACTTTCTTTGATCTCTTATACTTCTGCTTCTTTAAATGGATTTTTTTTGTGGATGCTGCTTCAGTGGGCCAGCCTAAACACTGTTTTTTCCACCCCCCCGACACACACACACATTTTACAGGTCAAGCCACTTGCTTTCCTTCTTTTTTATTGTCTGAGACTGCAACATTCTTTAAAGTGGCACTATCTTGTTGCTAAAATCGTATTTCTGCCTCGGACCAAAGTAGAAACATTGCCACCCACTTAGTAAATCCCCTCCCTGTTTGTGACATAATTAATGATGTTCAAACAAATACCACCCACAGTAATAACTTTTAAAAATGTATTCCAGTCCTATTTTACTTCCATCTGGAGTAAGACACAACCACCCTTGTGTCCCATGCTTCACGTCCGTACTTGTTTTTTTTATCGTTTGGTCAAATAAATACCATGTTAGGCAATATCTTCAAATATGCAAACGTTTTGTACAGTTGGTATGGCCATTCTGTGTGATATTTTTTAAAACTAGCACTCAATGTATAATTTAACATTTCCACGAATAGCTATCGAAACAATTACAAAGACTATCATTTTCTTTTTAATGGCAGTCTGTGACTTCGTATAAATGCAAGCTTCTTAAGAAGGTCTAAAGCTTTTTTTTTTTTCCTCAGAAGTTAAAACTAGCTGAAGACATATATTTTCAGGTCAGAACTTACACTAAAGTATTATTGCTGATTATAGAGTTACATGTTCATGTCAGTTTAGTATTTGCTAGTAGCGAAATGTGGTTGCCATGGGAACATCAGTCACAAAAATGGCATTTTCCGATCCTTTAGATGAGTAATTTTGTTGCAGGTCTATTTTTAACCTGTATAGTTTTTACATGTTGTTCTATGCTAGAAAGTTGCACTTGGTCCCTAACTGCCTGCATGCATTATTTTACACTCTGAGTCAGTGTGTGCAAAGCATATGTGCAGGACCGCTGCATGATTTACAGCTTCTCTTGTTATACTCAACAGCCAAGCTTCTGCTAACTATTGCATTGCATTCCTTTCCCAGTGCATGCGTTAGTAAAGATGATAAAAATAGTCTGCATAAATAAAAAAAAAACGGCACTTACAGAACGGGAAAGGAAAGCATTATCCGTAGCTCTCTGAGTCTTTGCTGTTGAATACAAGATGAGAATGTTTTTCTAGGCATATATTCTTCTTGCTGTCAGAGTAGATGATTCCTTTATGTGAATTTGAAAAGTATTTTTGGGTGGGGGAATCAACAATTATCAGTGTGCCTGCAGTGACTTTTCCTGTATTACAGTGACTATTTGTTACTTTTGTCTTTCTAGCAGTGTTATGACTTATACACTTGAATTTATTAAGGACACAAAAATAATACTTATTTAAGTTAAATAATTTCCATAATACTTATTTAAGTTAAATAATCTAGTATATAAATATGATTTGTGATGATACAAATACACCATGCACTAGTATTTGTCATAATGACGGCATAGTTATTTTGGAATGGTTGCTACTAATATTTTCAAGCTTTGACCTATTTATTGAGTTGTGCTTGGTGTCATGTGACTGCTTTGCAAAATAATGTTCAACTTGAAGAGAAGTGCTGTTAGGAGAAAAACTGGCTGTGCGATAAGCACACTATTAATGCCTTCCTACATGTAGTTTTAGTTCACAATGAACATAATGGTTTATTAATGACATATTACATAAAATATGGCTATTTTCAGATGTTGTTGTTGTCTTTTGGCTTTTCCCAGTTAGGGGTCACCACAACGGAACTCCGGTCGGCTAATGATTGGCAGTAGATTTTCATGAACGCCGAGGTGCCAGCTCGAAGTTCAACCTTCAGCAAAGGCACACCCATTTACGCCTGTCTTTCGAACGCCCACCCAACCGCGGGGAGGATGTTACACTAAAATGTTTTTTTTTTTAATCAAGAGATATACTTTTAGGAGTATGACTGTGTTTAGAATCATAAAGAGCATGCTGTGTGCCTCAGGACTGGATGTCAATAAATTTTCAGTGAGAGCAGGACAAAACAAAGCTCAAGCACTGAACATTTAATCCAAAAGTAAACACAAACAACAGTGTACTTTGCTGCTAAACTGTCATTGTATTCTGAGCTTGTGAATGTCATGTATTCTATGTTGGAAAGACTGAGCATAGCCTTAATATACAAATATTAGAAAAAAAGTTGATATTAGGAAAAACAATTCAATAATTCTTATCCAATATGTGTTTGACTTTGAGAAAAATGGTTAACTTTAAATTTCAAGTATTGCAGATTGTTTCCCCTGCTAAACATGGTGACAATTTTAGAAATGCATTGGTTTTACAAAACAAATGGTACTTGCAGTTCAGGAGCAAAAATAAAAAGAAGTTTTTCAGGTTTTACATGTAATAATAGATATAGTTTATACAGTGAGTGTGCATGGTCTATGTGATTTCCACAAAGTATCTCATTTGTTCACCACTTGGTTCAGTATGGACTGACTGAACACTGCTTCTGTGACCTTCTTGAAGAAGTTTACTAAATTAAGTAGGTAATACCACAACTTAACAAAACCAAAATGCTGAGGGTTTAGCTGTATGAGTTTCTTGACATCACAGTAGTTTATGAACTCATATATGATGAGTTCCATGGGCTTGCATATTTGACTAGTTAGGCTGAGGCGAACACCACAGGTGTAGTAGCTAAACCAAAGAGCAAGGAGGTAAAATGAGATTGCAGACTCCCCCATGGACCTCAGATACTGTGTCCATTGAATATTGGTATATAGTTTCCGTCTCTTTTTGGGGCTGGATGGAACTTTGGAATAGTGAACTTTGATTAGGCTTGTAATCGTCTGCAGACTGATTGCCTAGTACTTACCAAAGAACCTATATGCAGATATTAATTTTTTAGGTGTAGTGTTTAACATAAAGTGTTCAGCGGCAAGAGGAAGCAGACCCTGCAGTATCAACTTTCTGAACTTTGAGACCTTATGTAATTTGTTTAGCCTTGACAAGGTTAAAGTCTTCAGGGCCCATTTCTCTTGGGTACTAGCAAGAGTCTGAAGTAGAATATCTTTGTTTCTTGTTTGAGTGGTACCTCATCAATGGTATCTTAGGCTAGTATCTATTTTAAAATTGTCTTTATTAGGTGTTCTTGGTCTTTAGGAACACCTATAATTTGTTTTTGCGGTTCAGAGATGAAATGCAGCTTTGTACTTGGGAGACTATTCTTTGAACCCCCTTTTTTGGTACGTGGTTATGGCAAACCACTGCTGGAAAACAGGTAGACAGCCATTCCTTATCTTTGTACACAGACTGGATGGGAGATTCAAGTTGGTAAGAGTTAGGGTGGTGTTTTGGAGAGTGAGTAAGGGAGGAGGCAGGTGTCCTCACAGATGCTTCCTGTTGGAGGAAGCAATGGGGTCTCCCTACTTCTATTCATCTTCCTGTTGTTGCCATTTTCTATACTGATTAGCCCTTCTACCTTTGACTTGTTTGCCTTGCTTCCAGTAGAAAGGACACTGAAAAGAAAGACAGTTTCTGATATATTTTGGTAGGGAAGGGTAATGGATCCGATTATCTTCCTTTTCCTTGCCTCCCAAACATTAAAAAAACCTTGCATACATGGGGTCCAAAGAGCACCTCTCTATCCATGTAGGGCATAAAGGAGCTGCATCTTCACATCCTCCAACAGAGATGGGAGTCCTCGGCCAAGGATGTTTCCTAAAGACTGACTCCCTTGCAACAGTCTTGGAAGCTGCATCCATGGCATCATACATAGTTTGTTATGCCATTATTTCTCATTATCAATAAAGTGTAAGCTAGATTGAGCCTGGAAGACTTTCTGGCATCATCCTGGATTCCCCCCACAACTGTGTTAATGTTGTTTAGGACATGTTCTTGGAATTTTAAAATCTGAGTTTGGCATATACATTCTTACCATATTTATCTAGCACGTTGCTTTCTCCATCATTAGGGAGCATTTTCCAGCCTGGGCTAATTTGGCTCCTGTGACACATTACAGGGTCAATAGGTCAAGGTCAACATGATTTTTATACAGAAATAATGAGAATCCTCAACCCCATAAAACAGTCATATTTCTTTTTGATGATGCTTTGTGATCTGACTGCAAATATGTAGCATCAAAGACAACCATAAATAATTCCCGAACTGGAGGAATGGCGTCTAGCTTTGGTGGACCAAATTTAAGAATTTCCATACCTGTTTTCTTGGAAGATGAGGCTATGTGTACTTGACATTTGAAATTTTCTCTCTCTTAAGGGATATAGTATCTCAGAAGGACAGGTTCTCTGGAGGTGACTCAGAAGGCACTGTGTATTCCCTATTTGTGACATAGGACAAGGGAGATCTCCCGTTTCCTTTGAAAGTTGGAATCCTAACATAGAGGGCTATGATGGCTTAGGTTGCAATTTCAGGAACTGCAGCAATCTCTGAACCAGATTAGCTCAATCTTGTGAGGGAGGAAGGGGGAGGGCTAAGAGCTGATGACCCAACAAGTGACATCCTGGGCTTAGCTGAGGTCTGAGTCTCACAGTAGTTCTTAAAATGGTGGGCAGCTTCTAGAAATTTTTCAGCCTGAGACAGGATATCACACAAATGTATTTTTTTGACAATGACCATGGGGTTACCACCCTTCCCTTAATTAATAATGAGTCACCAATTAGGAGTAGACATATCTTCATTCACTGCCATAAATTCCAGTACTTCTTTGGTCCAGTAACATGTGTTAGAAGATCACCATCTAACAAACTCTGAGGACAGGTTATCAGAGGCCACAGCTATAGCAGATGGCAGAACGTGGGACTATGTGTTTGCCTATGAGGTGCTTATGCCCTCAGACCTACATTTTTATCTTATATTTTATTCTGAATTTGTTGACAGGGTTAGAGCACTGATCAGTTCTGACCAAATTCATTCTCATACCAGGGTCAAAAAAATGACCACAATTACAAGGTATACAGAAGTATATTCACAAATGATTAATATGCAAAGAATACAAAAGTACACAAAAAGAGAGTGATAAAAATATCAATATATTAATATACAATATTTAAAAAAGCTTGAGTTACATTAGACGCCAGAAACAAGGTATATGAGATTTGTATACAGAGGCCTGAAGTGGGAGAAAGCAACATCATTGGAAGTTACTGGATGAGATAGAGTACAGAAGAGATAAATTTTTTCTTTAGGTTATGTGACCTAAAGGGTAGCAGGTACATTTTGCTTAATTACCTACAAGAGATTTTAGCAGTACTTGGAACCTGAGATAATATGTGATGTTTTTAAGTTTGGGTTGGAAGGATTCCTAGAGTTTGGGACCAATAATTGACAAGTATGGTCAGAGGCATGTCATTTTGAAAGTGGGATTTGTGTAATAGCACCAGTGTGATTGAGGTTTCTGAGATTGTAGGTGGGGGTTTGTCTTAAAAGTTTTGAGGTTAAGGGAGGGACAGAGTGCTTAACCAGGAGCCAATTTACTTTTTCTAGTGTTATAATGTGGTGTTCATTTCTGGGGAAAATGTGTGATAAATCTGCATATTTTTTTTTTAGTGATCAGATGGTAGTGCTGCTTAAAGAAGAGGAAGAATGAATTTGAGTTGAAGGAGGAAGATTCCTTTCCCTTTTGCTGATATGGTGGGGTGTGAGAGAAATGGGGATATTTTGGCATCTAGAATAGAAGGATATGATTTTTATGTGTGTTTTGTAGATGCATGTTGAAATTTAGAGAGGAGTCTAACCACAGTCCAAGATACTTGAAGGACACTTGCTCTGAGAGATGTTGTGATTGTAGATTGTTATAGTCTTAGGGAATTTGTTGAGATTCTGCTTGGTTTCAGAAAACACTGTGTTTGTCTTAGATGTATTTAGGAAGAGTATTTTACTGTCACTCCATTCACTAAGGAATTGGAAGTCAGATCATAGATACTGCTGTAATTTTAGTTAATGAGTGTTTAGAGTGGTAAAGAACCATATCATCATTGTGTAATAGAAGAGGAAGATGTGGAAGGTCCAGTGGAAGTTTGTTAATGTAGATAAAGAATAGCAGGAGAGAAACCATGGAACTCTGAGGTACCCCTTAATGTAGAGGAGATATGCAGGAGGTACTGGACTGATAGTCAACTGTGAAATTCCAATTTGCCAGATAGCTTTGGAACCAAGGAGGGCATCTGGACTGCATAGTTCAGTCAGGTGTATTAACAGGGAAGAATGGTTAGCTAAGTCAAAGACTATAATGAGGTATATGACAATGCTATCTGATAACATCCCTTTATCTATTGACCCAAGAATGTCTTCTGCAAGCGGCCAAAGAGCTGTGGAAGTTCCCTTCCAAGAGCAGAACCCATGTTGCTTGTTCAAATGAATGTCATATTTAATGACATGGGGTGTCTATGGGGTGGAGGTCAACAAGTTGTCAAAGATCTTGCACAAAGTTGGAAGGATGGACATGGATTGATAATGGGAATAGAGTGTGAGATATTTTTTGTTTGTGAATTGGTTTTACTATGGCCCTTTTTCAGATATTCTGCATAATGGTGGCAAAACAGAGATTAAGGATGTACTGTAAGTGGCGGAATGCCTTTCATGTCGAGGTTCCTCAAACAATTGCAGAGGTCATTAAAGTTTTGACAGAAATCTTCTGCTGATAAACAGTGGACATAGTCTCAGGTGAGTGGGAAGGTTACTTCCAGTGAGGTTAGTGACTTCTTTCCAAATTTTGAGGGGCTATATTTGATTGATTTTTCTAATATATTATGGATATATGTTTGTGTCTTTTCATAGCTAGGTTTCATAGGCTGGTGCACTTTGCCTGTTTTCTTGTGTAGAATTAGATTTCATTGACTGTCAAGATTCATCCCTAAATATGAAGAGGGATTTTAACAAGTTAGCTACTTAGGTTTGTAATTGAGCAGCCTAGAGATTAAGGAAAAGTAGGAAACTTGTTGAGAGGAAATTATGTTTGAAAGGAGTTCAGCAACGTTGAGTATGTGATATTTAGAATTAGTGACTATTCAAGGGCAGTGAGTGTAGTTGTACATTAGAATATGTTGACAGTGCATTTCGATCTAAAGAGATACATTTGGGGCTAGTACTGGAAGTAGGGTGTAGAATGGAAAAGCTAATGGGACAGTAATAACCCAGTGAATGGGTTTGAATTGTAATGTTGCAGATAGTGCTGGGAATGTTGACAATGATATGAAGGAGGGAGTGGTTGAAGGTGATAAGGTTGGGTCTGATGGTGTGCTTGACTAGTTGAGTAAGTTGATTGGTAATGAAGTCTGTGACCTCAAAGTTAATGTTTTAGAAGAATAATATTAAGGTTTCCTAGAAGTATTGTTTATGCTGTGGTTTCTGTTATGTAAAATTGCTTGAATAGCACTTTTGAATTTCTCTAGAGAGAAGGTGGAGAGATATGTCACTGCTATTTGGATATCAGTAGTGCTGGGTAAGAAAATCTCTGCTAGGAGCCAGTCTGGCTGAGATTTAAGGGTTGAGTAATAAGCTTTAGTTTCAGTTGAAATTTATATTCAAGTAGGCTAACTGCTCCTTTTGTATTGCTCAAAGGGAATCTTCAGACTCCCTGATCTGCTTGGGCTTTGCTTCTTTCCTCCTAGAGTAGTGTTGCATTTAACATTTTACCTTAAATGAAGACAAGAGACTTCTTCCTCTCTTTCAGTGGTATTTATTACACACGTGTGGGAGCCTCATGGAAAGTACCAGGGAGACTCCCCGAACAAAGGAATGCATAAGCTTATATACTGGTGAAACTACTGACAGTACAAAAATATAAACTAGACCAATTAAGTTAGTACAAAAGACAATTAACCAATCAATGATTTACCCGTAGGCTTAAAGCAGTTCATATTACTGCATTTCTAGGCAGAGAAAGAAAATCAGATACACTTCCATATAAGGCACATTTCCTGCTTTCAAGCAGACTCCCGTTTTTCAGTGCTTTCCACTATTCACAGTTTACTCAGAGTCACAGTACAAAGTTCATCTCAATGCATACAGATTGTCACGTACTCAATTTCCTTAAGCACATACTTTGGCCATTCATATTCTACAATCCCCCATTTGATGCTGTGTAAGCATCACCATTTAGTTGATAATACATTTGTCCTAAATCTAACATAACCATGTGGCTGGTTCCTTCAACATTGTCACACATTTTTATTTCATCATCCATATTCATAACTGCAGGCATATAAAACTTTGGCACCTTTTTAGTAGTCTTAAAAGACATTAATTTCAAAATCAATGCTTTGATTAAAAACACAACAAGAAAAGCAATAAGAGCTAATACTGCAATTAATAAAATGAACTTTAATAGTCCACCCCTCAACCTGAGAACAGGTTGGTTAACCATGCCCATGTTGAGTTATCGGCCTCCTTGGCCTTAGAGAGTTCGGAGACTCTCTGAATGAGTTCGAGATGACTTTCAATTTTGTGCTGATTGTCAGGAATAAATGTACAACACTCCTCCTGGATTAAAGTGCAAGTTCCACCTTTCGCCGCTAGGGTGAAATCGAGAGCCATACGGTTTTGAAGGACTACAGCTCTTATGGCAGTCACTTCATAAGTCACTAGTTCTAAAGCAGAAAATGTGGCATTGCTTAATACTTCAAGCAATTTAGACAGTTTTCTCAGTTCCCAAATTGATTTTACTGCTCTGTATGCTGGAATTATACCAGCCCATGATATGACGTCATCACCCAAGTCCATATGAGATAGTCCTTTGGTGCCAGCATGAGCTAAGTCATGATGATAAATCCATGAAGCGTCAATTTGGCCTACCAGATTGGCAGGCTTTTTGACCTCTCGAACATTCCAAATTTTTCCTTGAGGTAAAGCAGATGTATGTCGAATGGCTGGGACTTAATAACCTAAGAAACAGCTACCAGATCAGTTTCCTGGTAGCCATTTATAGGCTCTTCTACCACACACAAAGTAGCAATTTTCCACCTTAGTGGTGATATTACTATTTATATAACCTTGTTCAGAATGAAACACCTTCTTATCGATCAATCCCAGCCGTTGGTATAAAACGGAATTATTTCTTACCTCTTCGTATGTTTTATGCACCAGTTCAGAAAATGAATCATAGGTTGTGTTACAGTAGGAGGAGTTATTGTTACACCTGTAGGGAACGGTCACATTACAAAAACTCCATCCTACCTTGACTTTACCACATTTCTGAAAACACACAGTTCCATTTCGACAGTTAAACAGATGTAATGCTATCCTGTCTTTTGAAGTGACATTTGAAGTGTCATAGATAAGATTCATCCAGGTTTCATTAGCCCCTAAAAGGACTGTACTTAGCATCAATCCCCCATGAACAGTAGATAAAGCAGTACATATCCAACAGTCAGAGACATTGAGGGATGATGCATAGGCAAATTTAATAGCTTGGTAGGTGTTGAAAGGTGGATGCCAAATAGCTCGCTTGGTATGATGTGTCGATGGAGCAGGAAATATAACATTAAAATAACAGTACAACAAGAATGATCATCAAAATGACTGTCCAATATCTTTGTGGAAATGGTTGTTGAGTCTGCGTAGTCAGTAGTTTGGAGTTTTCTAAAATGGTAAATGTTAGGCATCGTCAGGTACTGGAACAGTTCTACTTCAAGTACGAGTAGCAATGGGAGCATAATCTGGAGTTGAAAAAGGTAAAGGTTGTTGATCTTCAGATGGCACAACTTTTTTGATGTGTGAAATGTGGAGCCAAGTTGGAGATCCTTGTAGTCGCATTGCAGATGACGTTGTCAGAAGAACCAGGAAGGGCCCCTCCTAGCACGGCTGGAGTGCTGTTTTTCTAGAGAAGGACTTAACGTAAACCCAATCCCCTGGTTGTAGGGCAGATGACAGAAAAGGATCTGGAAGATGTTGAGCGGCTGCTACTTGGTGGTGGTAAAACTGTAGGAAAGAAACAAGAGATTTGCAGTACAAAAGAATATCATTATCAAATGCATCATATTCAGAAAAGGGTGGTGGTGTTGTCATGGGCATACACAAAGGGCGACCCATGAGAATTTCATGTGGAGAAAGACCCTTAGTAGGATGCAGTTGTGACCGCATAGAAAGTAAGGCTAGTGGTAAGGCCTGCACCCAAGTTAGGCCTGTTTCTGAAGTGACTTTAGCAAGTCTGGTTTTCAAGGACTGGTTCATGCGTTCAATAATACTTGATGCCTGTGGTCTATACGGACAATGAAATTTCAAAGTAATGCCTAACACTGTACACAATGATTCAACTAACTTAGCAGTAAAATGCGTTCCACGGTCAGAGTATATTTGACAAGGAATACCAAAACGAGGTATCAATTCATAATACAATTTTTTTGCAAATGAAATAGCATCATTTTTAGCACACGGGTAGGCTTCTAACCAGCCTGAAAACTATCAACAATAGTCAAAACATATTTAAAACGAGTACAAGGTGGGAGTTCAATAAAGTCCCACTGTAAAGCACAAAATGGTCCTATTAGTTTTGGCACCAGTTGAGTGGGAGCCAGAGTGCCCTTTGAAATGTTATGCTGTAAACAAATGGAGCACTTGCTCAAAAAATGTTGCACAGAAGCAGAAAGTCCTGGGGCAAACCAATCCTTCTGGATTTGCTTGATTAATGCTTGGACCCCGACATGAGCAGGCAAGTGATATGCTTTTATAAGAGAATTTAACATAGATGTAGGGCAAATTAATCTGCCATCAGGATGTTGCCAAATAGAATCAGAGCATTGGAAAAAACTGTGGGCCAGCCATGTTTTTCTTTCTGATTCCGATGCTTCACTTTGTAAAGCTTTCAAAACAGCAGTGTTGAAAGTAACCGTTTGTAAGATAGGCTGCAGAAATTGTCCCTGAACAGCATGTGAAAGAGCAGCCTCGTCAGCCAAATTATTTCCCTTAGCTACTAGAGAATCAGACTGGTGAGCTGCACACTTGACAACAGCAATTTTGGAAGGTAATAATAAATCCTGTAAGAGGTGATCAATATACAGGTAATTTTTAATTGGTGCCCCAGAGGATGTCAAAAACCCCCTTACCATCCATAAGGTACCAAAATCATGAACAACACCATGGGCGTATCGTGAATCAGTATAGATAGTAACAGATCTGTCTTTGGCCATTTTACATGCATGCAAAAGTGCCATTAATTCCGCAGCTTGTGCGGATGTGCCAGGTGATAATTGTCCAGTTTGTAAAACTGCAGATGGCGAGCAGACTGACCATGCAGCCTGGAGTTCACCAAGATTATTTAGTAAACAGGATCCATCTACAAAAAAAACTAAATCAGGATTAAGCAAAGGAACATCTTGCAAATCCAACCTAGGAGAAAGAACAGTGTTAACTACAAGCACACAGTCATGTGGTTCGCCCTCGTCACTGGTTGGAATTAATGAAGCAGGGTTTAGTGGTGGGCAATGTGTAATTTGAACAGCAGGATTAGTTAATAAACTTAACTCATATTTAGTGAGGCGAGCATTAGAAAGATACTGTGTTTTTGTTTCTAAAAGTAACGCTTGGACCGCATGAGGCACTGCTAATATAGTGTCATATCCTAATGTCAATGGTGCGGCCATATCAATCAAAACAGCAACGGTTGCCACTGCTTGTAAACAGGGTGGATAGCCAGAAGCAACAGGGTCTAGCTGAGTGCTGTAATATGCTACAGGTCGATAGCCTCCCATGCGCAGGCCAAGGGAACAAAGGAATGTATAAGCTTATATACTGGTGATACTGCTGACACTACAAAAATATAAACTAGACCAATTAAATTAGTACAAAAGACAATTAACCAATCAATGATTTACCCCTAGGCTTAAAGCAGTTCATATTACTACATCTCTAGGCAGAGAAAGAAAATGGGATACACTTCCATATAAGGCACATTTCCTGCTTTCAAGCAGACTCCTGTTTTTCAGTGCTTTCCACTATTCACAGTTTACTCAGAGTCACAGTACAAAGTTCATCTCAATGCGTACAGATTGTCACGTACTCAATTTCCTTAAGCACATACTTTGGCCATTCATATTCTACAGTAGGCATTCATGAAACTAGTGTTAAGAGTCCAATGACATTGTGGGCTTAATTAAAAAGGTCACTAGTTTCTTCTTTTTTAGGTAGTCCTGGATGGCCAGGTGTCTTCTCCTAATAGTCTTAGGCTTAAAACCTGGATAAATACAGCAGCCACTAACATTGTGCTCTAACTCAAAACAGAATGCACAATGATTACGGCTATCTTTAAATGAAACCTGACATAACTTGCAAGTGTATGATGTTTAACTGTGGTGGTCATACCAGACACCTTTGTGCAGAACAGATGCCACGCAGGCATTCAGGCAATTCCACACTTTTTTACGTGACAAAACTAGGCAGAAATGTTAAGTAAAAAAAGAAGAAGAAAAAAGAAAGGTGCCCATTGTTCAACTCTTTGGATATAGACTGCACCATATGGACTAATGAAAATACTTTTTTTAGTGACTATGGAAATAAAGAACTAAGGATGTGCATTTTACCTTTATACCAAGTATGTGGGGACATGAGAGTTAAGGTGACATCAGCACAGCTGTGAGAGAATAGTTGCAACTCTGCAAGCCTGGGCAGCCTAATAACTGTTTAAGCATGCTAATATCTCACAGCAAGAGGTTCTCCCATTCGATTCTCAGCTAGTGTTTGGGGAGTGCCTTCTGTGTGGAGTCTGCATGTCCTCCCTGCAGGTCGAGTGGCGTTCCAAAAGACATGCATGAATGGGCGTGCCTTTGTTGAAGGTTGGGTGTCAAGCTGGCAACTCGGCACTGTGAAAATCTACTGCCAATCATTAGCAGACCGGAGTTCCACTGTGGCAACCCCTAACCGGGAAAAGCTGAAAGACAACAACAACAACAACATTCTCTATCAATAATGGACCATACCTCTAAATTGCTTTGAAAATATATAGCAAAATATGTCACGACACTCATCTAGAGAATGTATTTGGTAATGTTACATATGAAGATGTGTACATAGGTTCATAGGTGTTTACGAGGCTAACAACCACAAGGGCCTTTGTAAGCCTAGCCATGCATCCCAAATCTCTGACAAGTTCTGATACCCTTGATAAGTGTAAGCATGGGCCTGGGAGATGAACCATTTACAGGTTACCTTTGACTGTTGGAGACATAGGTGCCAAACCAGGGATGAATTTCCGGTTTCTCATCCAGCTGTCCAAGTTGCACTTTAATTGGGTTACGATGCAGCATGGATGCAGAGCCTGTTCCACAAACAGGGTACTCTCTGGGATACATACCTATCTCTCCAGCAGGTCCTATTTATATCACAGGCACAGTTTAAGTCTTTAGAACAGGTAATTCTGGTGCTGTTTGTTTTGTGGATATGCACGAGGTCCATCAGACTGAGGTCTAACAATGCCCTGTATGCCAGGCATACATCTCTCCTAAAAAGCCTGTACAAGACAGAATACAGGGATAGGGCCTTGAGGCAGTCTGCATAGGACATTTTACTTATGCCCTGTATTATTTTAGTGAGGAACCTCTGTGGATGTTCCAGTTGCTGGATATGCCTGGTTAGGTACATACCAAAGGGGGCATTGTACTCAATGATAGGTCTGATGAATGCCGAATACAGTGGAACAATGACTTCCTTGGACTTAGATGCCATACCTTTGTTTATATATTGTGCAGCATAGAATGATTTCCCCACTACTGTAGACATGTGATGATCAAAGGCAAGATTACTATCTATGTGTGTCCCTAAGTCCCTGACTACTGGGTCAACTCTAAGGGGTGTGTTGTCAATATGATAGTTACCAGGGATGGATGACTTCCTGAAGGATACTATGCATTTCTTGGCATTTAGTTTTAGTCCATGGCTCTGACACCAGTTGCTTGTCTGTGTCAGCCCCTCCTGGAGAACATTTGTGACAATGTGAGATTCAATAACAGCTCCTAATTTGCAATCATCTGCAAATTTAGTCATCCAGAGACCACTGACATTGGCCTTGAATTCTGAGAAGTAAATGCCAAAAAGGAGCGGTCCAAGTACTGATCCCTGAAGGACTCCACTTGTGACTGGCATTTTTTAGGGGTGGACTCCTCAATTCTAACTTTCTGGGTCCTGTCTCTGATCCAGTTGGCTATCCACCGGGTGACATACAGTTTTGTACCTAACCTCTTGAGTTTGTCAACAATACCCGAGTGGGGTATTGTGTCAAATGCCTATGGCCAGGTCAAGGTAGGCAGTGTGAACTGACCTTCTCGAAGAAGTCCACCAAGTTGAGTAGGCATGATCTGCCCTTGATGAAACCAAATTGGGTTGGGTCCAGTGTCTGGAGGTTTACTATATCTCTGTTGATCATCTCCATAAAAATTCTTTCATGGCTTTACATATAAGAGTAGTGAGACTTATAGGTCTATAGTTTCCAGGGTCTATAGATGGCCCACCTTGGTGCAGGGGGATGATTGTTTCCTTTCTCCATTCATGAGGCATGAAGCCTGTTTGGAAGCTACAGTTAAATAGTTATTCCAGAGGCTGTGATAGGTCACATTTCATGCTGTTTAGAAGGCAACCTGGGATATTGCCTGGGCCCATTGATGCAGTGTTTTTGGTCTTAGAGAGACCATTAAAGACCTGTTCCTTAGTTTGATAGTAGGGGGAGTTATATTTCATGATATTTCCTGAGGAAAGGTCAAGTGGGAGAGAGGGGTAAAGTTGGAGTTGAATTTATCAGCCTGGAGGTTTGCTATATTTACAATGAGCCCTGCACACAATTGTGTATTGCTTTTGCGGTTGCAGACATACTAAAGAATACTTTGTGGTTGTCCTTGGCCTGGGAGGCTAAACTTACCTCAAATTTGGCTTTGGTAGACTTTATTTGTCCTCTGAGTTGTTTGTTTAGTTTGACAAGAGTGCTTTTATCCTGCTGGATACTACACCTCCTAATTTTTGCCATGATTTTCTTCCTCCTGTTACAAGGCCTATTGATTTTGTGATTCGACCAGGATGGCTTGTTTTTTCAGTGAGTTCTATACCTCTTCCTATTGGGTATAGCTGCCTCTATGTAGCTATTAACATACTTGTACAGGGTTTCTGTGAACAGTTCTGCATAGGTAGAAGTGTTCTCAGGATTTAAAGTGGCTTGAAATTTTACCATGTTCTCACTTAACGACAATATATATAACTTCATTTTCATACAAAGTGTGTTATTTCATGGTGCATGTATTTGTTAGGACAGGCATATTTCTGCTGAGAAAAAATAATGCAGTTTATGGAGAAATTCTTACTTTTTTATATCTGATGTAATACTAGCTCAGTACAGACATATTGAATATCGGTATCATTCACAACCTAAAAAGAAATTGAAGTTATATACCCAGCCTCGGAGGAATCAAAGATTAATGAACTTGGCAGAATGCCACTGTGAAATATCTGTAAGCCATCATTTGATACTCTATAGCAGTGATTTTTGTCACCTTTGATGCTCCTAATAAAGCTTTCAGGGTTTTAAACTCAGAGTCCCATGTGCGTACTGTACCTCAGACTGACACTCAACACAAGTTAGCCCAGCTATAATATCATTACCTGTCAGTTTACTCCAAAAGCTTAAAACTATATCTGTCAGTTTACTCCAGAAGATTAAAACTATATATAACTATATAATAAAGACAGTCACCATCAGAAGTCACAGGGAAACTTTCCTCCGTTTCACATTACAATTCTGCGATGTGCTCCTCATAAAGTTCCCCTTCTTTTTCACCGGGACCGGTAGAGTATGAAAAGAGTTATTGAAAGTTTTTGGTTTCACCCCCCCCCCCAGAGTGTTCTTTATTATAATAATGCAATTGATAATATTTGTAATGTTTATAATATTTCCAAGTATGTTTTGTCTAATGATGAGTTGTACATATTGAACAAGGGATTGTCTTCTGTTCCGAGTATGCATTCAAATTACAGCAAATTGATATTAGACTTGAGATTGTTTACAAGGAACATAGAGTTAAAAAAGTTATTTGGTTCCTCACAGGCATCTGATACATTTAAATTAAGACAACCTAGCACTTTTAATCCACCGTTATCCACAGCAGTTGATACCTTTTTGAAGCTATGTGAAGTAGATTTGGTTGATTATTTAAGAACAAAATCAGGCATTAAATATTTTAATTTAAATAGCTCACAAAAAACAGCCTTAGAATCCCTTATGGGTAATACTGAAATAACAATAAAATCTGCAGACAAAGGTGGTGCTGTGGTAGTGCTGGACAGACAGTGGTACCACTCAAAAGTTTTGAATATGTTGAGTGATACCAATACTTACAAACAACTTATGCCGATTGAGATAGCAGGGATAATAAGACAAGTTAAAGAAAAACTGGTGGCATATAAATTAGACAAACAGATAAAAGAAGATGTATTTAAGTTTGTTTATGTAGAATACCCTGTAGTGCCTTTATTCAAAGCCTTGCCAAAAATACACAAAAATCTAGAGAACCCTCCTTACGACCAATTGGCTCAGGGCGTCACTGGGCAACTGAAAATGCCTCGATATGGGTCGAGTGTAAGTTGAAGAAATGTCTTGCAGTACTTGATACTGTACTGAGGGATCCAGCTCACTTCTTACACAGGTTATATGACTACTTGGGATCTAATACTGGTCACAGGGATTTGATTTTTGTAACTACGGATGTTATAAATTTGTTCATCGTGATTGAAAAAGCGTATGGTTTAGAAGCAGTGCAGTGTTATGCTAGACATTTATCATTTTTTGACTGAAGAAGAGATTCAACAAGTTGTATTGTTATTGGATTATATACTGAGTAAAAATATTTTTATGTATAAAAATTCTTATTATAGACAAGTTAAGGGCATTGCGATGGGGACACTGTGCGCAAATTTGGTTCTTGCCTATTGGGAGCACCAGAATATTTCTAATGCAGTCCACAGATGGAAAAAACATATTAAATATTATGTGCGTTTTGTGGACGATGTTTTTATTCTATGGGTGGGGTCAGTAGAGGAGTTGCATCAATTTGTGTATTACTTAGAATCTACGACTGATTTCTTAAGGTTTATTATGTCATATTCAGACCTGACAATAAATTTTTTAGACGTTTGTCCTAAAAAAAACAGAAGGTGGCATTATAGACACTGTGATTTTTAGAAAGGATTGTTGGAAAAACACTTTATTAGCATATGACAGCATGCATCCTAGATTCATGTTTAAAAATATAGCAAAGGATCAATTTTATAGAGCATCACGACTATGCACTAAGGATGCTGATTACGTTAATGAAACCATAAATAATCTTTTTAATAGGGGGTATACACAAAAGGACCATAGAGTCTGCCCTAGAACTAAGTAATATCGAGAGAAAGGACAGGGCAAAACCCTGGCTCTCCAAGAAAAACTATAATGTGAATTTTCACAGTGCTAACAGAATAGAAGAACCTGTTAGAGTGAATTTACGTTATAGCAATAATATACAAGGGGTCTGTGATATTATACGACAGAACTGGAGGGTATCATTAACAGATGATAAACTAGGGAATATCTTGACTGATACACCCCAATTTTGTTTTAAGCGAGGAAAGAACTTAAAGGACCTTCTGTGTAATGACAGACAAAGAAATGTTAGTCAATATATAGGACGTCAGGGTACATTTCCATGCAGACACTGTAAGGCTTGTCAGTTTATCCGGAACGACAATATATTTGAACACCCTCTATCGGATAAAAAATATTCGTTAAAAGGATATGCAGACTGTCATACAAGAGATATAGTGTATTAGCTGATTGTGTTTCATGTCATTCATTTTATGTAGGTAAGACCAACTGCAAATTTAAAGAAAGAATTCTACAGCATATGTCAGCTATTCGCAATGGGAATGTACATAATGCATTGTTTCAACATATCAAACATAATGAGAATCATTCCTTTAATTTTATGGTTTTGCAAGTAATAAAATTATCCAAAAAAGGGGGTGATTTAGTGAATGAAATGGAATATAATGAGACCAAATGGATCATTGAACTAGGAGCCGATAGGCTTCAGGGTTTAAATGGGGTTGTTCCCCTTAAACCAGTCTTAAAGAAAAGGCGGGTAGTTTACTAAAATTTGATTGGTGGTGAATTGTTTTAAATGCACTTGTGTGTTTTTATGCATTGTAATGTCTGAGGAAGGGTTTTAACCTGAAAGTGCTAACATTGTCATTGGATTTCGACAATAAATCAACATTTTTTATACAGTGTGGTGTTCCAGACCTCATCTTTTTGTTCTTTTGGCTTTAGGCACTGTGAGTCTGGACTTTGGTGTGGTAGGCTTACTTTTTTGCATTTACATACATGCCAAGGGGGACATTATGTGCAAGGATTGGCCCAGTCAAGGCTGAGTAAAGGGAGTCAAATACATCCCTAGATCTAGACACAATCCCTTTGTTTATAGTCTGTGCAATACAGAAGGACTTTCTTACAACAATAGACACTTGTTGGTCAAAATCTAAGTCACTGTCCACATAAGTTCCCAAATCTGGAACAACTGGGTCAAGACATTTAAATGCTGAGCTGTTAAAAAAATATTTATTTATCTGAATGTGTTAACCAGGGTAATCTATTCATCCATTTATTACAAAGTAGTAAAGTCAAATGTTGTCCAGGTGCATCATGTGGACAGACAAGGCTTGGCTTAATTTTTTGGGGGTGGGTATGCTGTTTTATGAAATATGTGTGTCGCTTTCTACATAATTCTGCTTAGTTGTGGAACTCACAGTCATAAGCGAAGGTTGGTCAAGAGGTTAGTGCAGCATTTCTAGGTTAGTGCAGCATTTCTTATTAAATTAATACTGTTTTTTTTATTAAGAATGTTACTATTTCTGGTTGGTGACAGTGGGATTATAAATGACTGTCACTATTTGCTATAGGCGACTTGAATTGTGGAGTTAGTTTTCCAGATAATGGCGATATTCTGCTGGTTACGCTGCCCTTTAAAGTCTGTGTAAGCCATCTGGTGAAGCAGTTAACATTGAGGAGATGGCTGTTCGAAGAATTAATGGGACTTGTTTAGACTACACACTTGTAGATTACAGGTAAGTGAACATTTCTATGTTTGGGAGATTCAGATTTAAACTGTGTGTTACTGATGACATCTCATGTTTGGTTTCATTACTGGAGAAATGTAAGTGGGCAGTATGTGATGTACTTGTTTGCATGTTGCGTGGTTTATATAGTGTAAAGCTTTGTATTATAGGTTTAATTCTTTACAGGTTGCTAGTTTTCCTGCACTATGCATGTGCAGTAATTTCATTGTGTGTTTGTGTTAATGAAGGAGTGTTATCTCCACTGCTAACTGGCTATTTTTTCACTGATTGCTTGGTAGTATGGTTTTCTAGGAGTTCTGCCATGTTCTTTTTGCTTTGCTCTGCAGGACTTAAGCCCTACTAAGAAGATGCATTCATTTTTGAAGGTGTTAATGTGGCTTATTAGTTATGTAATTTTATACAATCTTTATTGTCTTTTCCTTTTGTGGATAGTGACAATAATTTCAGAATTAGTTTTGTTGAGGGGTTGTGAAACCAAAGTTCATAGGTTCATACTAGGCTATCTGCCCTGGGGCAATTATAAGCCTAGCCCGATTCTGTATGGCTTACGCCACCCCTTGATTTGAGTATACTGTGCCCTTTTTAAGGTTTAGTTTACTGTGCCTCTGTCTAATAGTGACATGGGAGTAATCCCTGGGACAAACCTACGATCCCCCATCCACTTATCGAGATTCTTCTTGAAGAGATTCAGTGATGTGCTCTGCCTCACATGAACTGGAATTCTATTCGAGCGAAGGGAGCCTCTGGGTTATGAACCTGTCCCTCCAGCAAGTTCTATTTATTTCTGTGCTGAGGTTCAAGTCCCTCGAGCGTGTGGCTCTAAGGGATTTAGAATTACTGAGGTGGAGCATGTCCATTAATTCTGGATTTGACATAGCTTTGTATGTCAGGCATAGATCGCCTCGAAGTAGGCGGTATGCAACTGAGTAGAGCTGGAGTTTTTTAAACTGAGCAGCATATGGCATCTGTTTGAGACCCTTGATCCTCTTGGTGAGATACTTTTGGAGTCTTTCTAATTGCTGCAGGTGTCGGGTAAGGTACATCCCAAAAGGGGCATTGTATTCTATGAAGGGCCTGATAAGGGATGAATAAAGGGGCACAATTACCTCTCTTGATCTAGATGTGAAACCCTTCATGATGAGGTGGGCTATGTAGAAGGTCTTTCTAACCACTTTGGCAATGTGGTTTTCAAAGGAGAGATTGCTATCAACTTGGGTCCCCAGGTCCCTAATAACTTTCTCTGTACTTAATGGGTTTCCGCCTATGTGGTAATTTGTGGGCACATTGTTTTTGCCAAAGGCTATGACTATACATTTTTTGGCATTTAGCTTTAAACCATGGTGCTGGCACCAGTTATCTGTCTCTGTGAGACCTTTTTGAAGGATGTTTGTGTCAGCTGGAGAGTTGATTATGGCGCCCAGTTTGCAGTCATCTGCGAACTTGGTGAGCCATTGTCCTCCCACGTTTGCCTGTACCTCGGAAAAGTATATACCGAACAAGAGTGGTCCCAGGACAGAAACCTGTGGGGTGCCACTTGTGACCGGTTTCGAGTCTGACATGGCTCCAGCAACTCTCACTCTGTGGGTTCTGTCTTTGAGCCAGTTTGCGACCCATCTTGTGACATAGGGGTTTATATTTAAGCTGGATAGCTTATCTATGATGCCTGAGTGGGGTATTGTGTCAAATACCTTTGCAAGGTCCAGATAGGTTGTGTGGACTACCTTCCCTTCATCTATGGCTTTGGTGACTGTTTCAAAGAAGTCAACCAGGTTCAAAAGGCAGGATCTGCCCTTGACAAAGCCGAACTGGGTAGGATCTAGTGTCTGTAGGTCCCCAATATCTTTGTTTATGAGCTCCATGATGATCCTCTCCATAGCCTTGCAGACTAAGCTAGTCAGGCTTATGGGGCGATAGTTTCCAGGGTCCGTAGAGGCTCCACCTTTGTGGAGTGGGACCACTGTTGCCGTACACCATTCTGTGGGCACATATCCTGTAGTGAGGCTGAGATTGTATAGTTGTTTTATTTGAGGGATTAGTTCCTCTTGTAGTTCATGTAGGACGCAACATGGGACGCCATCTGGTCCCATGGAAGCAGTGTTTTTTGCTTTGGAGAGGGCAGCCTTCACCTGAGCATCTGAGATGTTTGGGAGGCAGCCCTCTGCCGGGATAGATACTTGCTCTTTTGGGGGGGTGGAGAAGTTTGCACTGAACCTGTCTGCCAGGATATTGGCGATGTCTGTGGGTTCAGTGTATTTTTTGTCGTTTAGAATCAACTCGGAACAAGTCTGCAAGTTGCATCCCAGGTTTCTAACATAACTGAAAAAAGCCTTATGATTGTCTTTGGTGTCCTGTGCAATTTTTCTCTTGAAGCTGGCCTTGGAGGATTTTATGAGGGATCGTAATTTTTTTGCTAGTACTGATCAGAGATGCCTTCCCTATTAGGGATTTTGCTCTATCATGTAGTAGCTTCCTCCTTCTGTTGTACAGTTTATTTATGGCAGGGGTCCACCAGACCGGACGCCTGCCTTTGGATGATTGGGTCTTGGTTTTGTTTGGGATAGCATGATCCATGCATTCCTGGAGATGTCCGTAGAATGCATTTATATAGGATTCTGCAGTTTGGGCTGTAGTTTCCACTGGCCCTGGGGCCTTGAAGGATTCCACTTCGGTTTTGAGAAGTGAGAAGTTTGCTTTTGAGAAGTTTTTCACTGTGGTTTTCTGGGCTGGGGTGGGGTCGGGATGTGGACATCCAGTGAAATTAATTTATGGTCTGATCTTACCAATGAGGGATATACTTCTGGTGTGGAGCATAGAGTCCCCATGTTGGTAATTATCAGGTCTAGTATGTTGTCCCCTCTTGTGGGAGTGGTGACTAGTTGTTCCATAGCATTTGAGTTTATAATTTCCAGGAATCTTTGGGCTAAGGTGCTGGGGCTTGAGTAGTGCTCCCAGTCAAAGTTTGGGTAGTTGAAGTCACCCAATATAATGGTGTTCGGAGAGATCTTCATGTTCTCCAATGTTTTCAGGAAGGCCGAATGGGATTCCTGACTTTGTGAGGGTGGTCTGTAGGATGCTATAAACTGAAAAGCAGTCTTGCCCGCTGTTAGTTGCACATGGATGGTCTCCGATACTTCTGCAATGCCACTAACCTGGAGGTGTGGATATCCTTGATAAATATGGAAACTCCCCCTCCTTTTGTGGTTCGGTCCGGGTTTTGGGGCCAAAAAGCATGATACGAGGTATAGCCTGGTAGTGCTGGGGTGCTCACTGGAGCCTTGAACCAGGTTTCTGTCACTGCACAGATATCGATGTTCTCCATACTGAGGAGAGCTTCGAAAAGTGCATCTTGAGGTTAAGACTTCTGGTGTTTAGCAGCATTACCCTTAGTTTCTTGTTCCTTGTGCTGTCTATGGGGTGGGTTTGACTTTGAGCCTTGCCTAAAAAGGCACTATGGGGGTGGCAAGAGCCTTTGCCAATATCCGAAAGCCCAGTGATGACAGGTGCAAGCTGTCCCTAGCGAAGCAACGTGGCTTGTCGAGCATGTCATCCCAGGCTGACAGACACTGGATCCCCTTTGAATGACACCAACATTTTAGCCAATTGTTAAAATCGATAATTTTGTCTTTGTACTGTGGCATCATTCTAGGTGAGGGTAAGATGCTGCTCAAGGTCAGGGTCATACCAGCCTGGGCTACATGATCAGAGAGCTCCTCTATGTCTCTTTTCATGTAGTCCAGGGAGGTACGTCTCAGGTCATTCACACCAGCATGTACAATGACTGAGTCATATTTGTATTTGCTTTGGAGTGACCTGAGTGCTTGCGTTATGTGTCAGATCCTAGCACCCGACAGGCAGCTCATCGTGACCTTCTCTTTATTCAGACTGGTGAGCGGGACGTCAGTGTGTCTGACAATAGAGTCACCTATAACAAGAGTATCAGGTGTGTTATTCAGCCTTAAGGGCTGTGGCTGCTTGCCACACTGACTTTGTGGGTTATGTGTTGTGTGTGTTTTGTTTTGAGGTAGCGTTTGCTTGGATGTCTGCTTTGGAGGTCTCTGTTGCTTAGGTAGATTTTTATTTAGAGCCTCCGAGTATGTTTTTGTGTATTTATGTGTTTGGTTCGCTGATGTGGTGGGACTATGTGATACTGGAATTGTGTTGTGTGAGGTTACCTTCTCCTCCTGACTGGTTACACCAGTTTTGAGATGAGAGAGCTCATCCTCCAGTTTGGCTAAATAGTTGCATCTCTCACATATATTTGAACCTGTTTGGAGGAGGAGAGGGCTGTCCGTGTACATGAGACAGTTGTAACATTGCCTCAAAATTCCCAGATTCACCAGCTGGACTGGAGAGGAAACCATTGACTGACCTTTGGACATGGTAGAGTAACAGGGAAACTGAATTTAAGACGGACCAATAGAGGACAGGGTAATCGTAGAGAGCATAAGAGTAAGTAGTGCTTATGGTTTAATAGTGCTAACTTGTAGGATTACTTAATTGGACCAGTGAAGGGCCTTAGAATGAGAATATGGTGCTTAAATTGAGAGATAGAGCAGTTCTAAGGGAAAAAGTGAAGAGCAGACTTTGTGGAGCCAGGAATAGTTTAAACCCAATTAGGTGGCGCTGCCCGTTGTTGCACTATGCTCAAAAACACGCAAAAGAGGGTTTTAAGAGAGGAAGATGAAGGAGTTTTGGAATTGACCCAAAATGGCCAATAAAACTACAGTTTCAAGTCAGTAACCACTCCCACAGGGGCAGGCAGGCTGCTCAATGTTTTTCACTGCCACTGATCAACAGAGAGACTTTCCTTTAGCCCAAGCAAAAAATGGCCTCACAGAAACTTACAAACAGTTCAAGAACAGCAAGCCTGTAACCAAACTTTTTTAAATCTCAGAAAAGTGGGAAAAAAAGCAAGATTTTTTTTTGTTTTTTTGTTTTTTCATTGATAGCAGAGGTTAACAAGTATCAACAAGTTATAACAGTGCAGTAAATGACCCCACACAAGTTGTCACTTTACTTCCTGGTGCTGTATGTGAAAGTGATTATGACCATGTTTTATTGCTCAAATACTGGGTAGGTTTTCCTGCTGTCTCAAAGGAAACAATGGTGCACTTCACACAAGAACACGGACGGCTCCAGTGAGACACTCTGGTACATGCTTACAAACCTAATGAAGGATGCTACAGGTTTTTATGTATGAGGTTATTTAAATTGTCTTTCATTATTTATGTCAAATCTTGCTTTGGAATATATGTTGTAGGAAGAAATAAGTATGAATGATGCATTCAGTGTATTGTTGTCCCATGTTTTGTGCATAACTAGTAGACTCATAGGTTTACACTAGAGTAACGATTACCAGACTCTTTACAACTCCAAAATCATGTAAAACTTTTAATTACCCTAATTCACGTTAGTTGGAGAACAACCAGATTTTGAACATGGATTTCCTAAAGACTAAGTATGAAATAGTAATGTTTGACACTACAGGCTAATCTTCAGTGATTTACCAGAAAATCAAAACATTTTAAAAGGGGAACAGTAATAATATGAGGTGGAATCAGGGAGAGTTGAGCAGTATGAAGTAATTAATGACCAGTAATATTGCTTTCATAGTTTTTCAGTCTGATGATTTTTTTTGTAGTGTGGGTGGCCAGTTATTTACACAAATTTCATTATCCGGGTGCAGTTTTTTTTCTTGGTTTTCAGTTGGGCAGCTGTTGCAATCACAAGTTGTATATTATATTATATTATATTATATTGTATTGTATTGTATTATATTATATTATATTATATTATATTATATTATATTATATTATATTACATTACATTATTGGGGTGTAGGCAGGGGAAACATTTGTAAGGACAAGGTCAAACATATTTGTTTACTGACGTCTGACTTACGGGAAAGTCTAACTGGGTAGTTGTCCATTTTTATCTAGATAAAGTTAGGAAGTGAGTGAAAAGGGCGAGTCAGGAAGTGTAAGGTATGATTAGGAAGTTGTTCATATTAGGAATATTATTATCCTGAGGTTGGGCAAAAACAAGAGAGATTTTGGCTAAGTACTTCTGAATTGTTTTGAAGGACTGGAGGGGGTTATTCATCTGATGGATATAGATAAGGAGTCCCAAGCCTTAGAAACATGGTATAAATATAGATCATGCTATGCAAATTTGGTAAGGCTGTGGACAGAAATGGTTTTCCTCACAGAATCATAGTTATGGAGTACGAACATAGTTGTGTAGAATGGTATTTAGTACTGGACAAGCAGGTGATTGCTGGCTAATGTTGTAGGTGTGAAGAAGCTCTGTATACATTAGTTGATGGGTTTAGTTCTAACCAATTTAGGCTTTCAGTGTTATACAGTACTTGGATCTGAAAGGGGATTTGCTGATAATTCAGCCACCTTACTATAGCATTGCTCAAATTTTGCTTTTTATGCTGACTGGAAGTTAGTAGGAATGGGTGCTCCATAAACTAGGAAGGGGAGGTGTTAATTAGTGGTGAGTGTAGCTGTAGTTGTGTTGAAGAAAGAGTTTTTGAATCTGTAAAGCATTGCAAGTTTTAGGTGAGTTTTTTAATGCATTGTTGTATGTGCATCTGAAATGTAACATTATAGGTTCATAGGTAAGGTAAGTACTAGGGTACCTGCTCCTGCATACCATTTTATCTAGCTAATTTCCCTTTTTGTGTTTGAAATAATCTATTCCGTTTGGTTATAGATTGGCCTTACATGTCCCATGGCTGATAATTACATATTACCCCTAATGAGAATAACTGGGGTCATACCATAGATAAATTGAGTGGGGCCATGCCTGGGGTAAAGCATTTAAGAGCTGCATCTGTCCATCAGTACTGTATGGGGCAGTGTGTATGTACACTTGTCTCTCTCTCATATATATATATATATATATATATATATATATATATATATATAGATATATATATATATATATATATGCATGTGTGTGTGTGTGTGTGTGTGTGTAGTATATTATATGTAAAATAGACACACATTTATATATACATTTGCAAATACACATACACACACTTGCATGTAAATGTTTAAAAACAGTCTTCTTGTGATCCATCTGAGCATCCACCAAATAACATAAAGGTTTACACCTAACCTCTTGAGTTTGTCAACCAATGCTTGAGTGGGTATTGTGTCAAATGCCTTGGCCAGGTCAAGGTAGGCAGTGTGAAACATTTTGCCCTCATCCATTGTTTTGCCACCAAAACAGTAAGCAAGAGCCACACGTGACGAAACCCACCTGGCTTAGGTCTAGTGCTGGAGGTTTCCTGTGTCATTATTGATCATTTCCATGATAATTTTTTCCATGGATTTGCATACGGGACTAGTGAGATTCTGTAGGACTATTAAATCCTGTGGTTAGGCTATGATTGAAAAGAGTACTTAGTGGTGATGCTAGTTCATGTTTTAGCCTGTTTAGAAGACAGCCTGGAATGTCACATGGTCCCATAGAGGCCATGGTCTTTGCCTTGGACAGGGCTTTGAGGACTTGCTCTTCAGATATGTAAGGTGGGGGGGGGGGGTTGTAAGTTAGAAGGGGATAAGGGAGTAAAATTTTCACAAAACCTATCCACTAGCAGGTTTGCTATCTCAGTGGTGTCAGTGATTGTGATACCATTGGCCTCCAGTTCTGCACATGCTTAGGCCTTACCCTTTAGGTTATGTACATAGCTGTAAAAGGCCTTATGGCTATCCTTGGCAGTACTTGCTAAGTTTCTCTCAAAGGAGCTCTTGGACAATTTGACAAGTTATCTTATTTGCCTGTTAATGCTATGGATGGTGCTTTTGCATTGTTGGGTCCTTGTCTTTGTTTTCTTGGACATCAGCATTTTGAGATTACTGTAGAGTTTGTTGATGCTGGAAGTCCACCATGGCAGTTTGATTTTACTTGGGGCTCTGGCTTTGATTCTATCTGGTACAGCCAAGTATAGTCACGTATTCAAGTGATTGTACAGAGTTTAAGTGTAAGCTTTGGCGCACTTACCAGTTTCAGTTTGGGGTGGGGCTCAGAATGCATGCATGCTTTCACCTAGGAGGGTATAGTTTGCCTTGGTGAAGTTTTTTAGTCTGATTTCACCCTTTGTGAGTTCTAGTGCTTGTGTCAGTTCAAAGGTGACCGATTCATGGTCGGTTTTAACGACTGAGGGTCCAACTGTTGCAGCAGTGCACCTGTTTGACTTGTTGGTATTGCACAGATCTAGAATGTTTGTTTCTCTTGTCAGGGCAGGGACAATTTGCTCCAGGGCATTTGAATTCACAAAGTCAGGGAAGTTTTGTTCTAGCGAGTTTGGGTAGAGTAGGTTCCTGGTTGATGGTGCAATAATTGAAATCCCCCATAACTAGTGTGTTTAGTAAAATTGGGGTTGTCTTCAGTTTGGTTAAGTATGTTTCATTGGTGTTGTGACCCATGGAGGGGTAGTCTGGCCCAGGGAGTTTGTCTTTACAAAATCTAAGAGTTCATGTGCCTGTACATTTGGTGTCATATACGATTCCCAGTTAATACTGGTGTAATTAAAGTCACCCATAAATATGGCATTGAGTTGGATGGTGAGTATTTTTGTTATGGGTTTCCTGGGTCATAGAGGGGGGCCTACAGCTTACAGGGAAAAGGTATGGGATTTTGCCTGTGGTGATTTGAATGTGTAGAGGCTCAAGTGCATCATCCTGTTTGACCAACCTTGAGGTATATTTATTATGTAAATCAAGACCCCTAACTGGTCTGTACCTGTGGCTTTACACCATATCTCAGTGACCACACAGGCATAAGCATTCTTTAGGGTAAAGAGAGCTTCTAAGCAGTGAGGTTTTTGTTTAGACTCATAGCATTGAGCTGTAAGACCTTTAGTTTTCTTGGTTTTGATTTGCTATTTCAGAAGTACTTTCAGTTTTGAATTGCCTAAAAAAGACACTATGGGGGAAGACAATATTTTAGCTAATATTCAAAAGCTTAGAGGGGAGAGGTACAGACCATCCCTGGCAAAGCAGTGTAGTCTGTTGACCATCTCCTACCATGCTAACAAATCTTGCACCCCCTTAGAATGACATCAGAAACTAATCCAATTATTAGTTAGTCATCTTTTTTTTTCATATTGTAACATCACCCTTGGACAAGGTAAAATGCTACTCAGTTCTAGTCTCATACCAGCCTGGGACACGTATTCCAAGAGCTCCATGATATCTGTTTTCATATAGTCTAGGGAGATACGTCTCAAGTCATTTACACCCACGTATCATGGACTACGACTGAGTCATACTGGTACTAGTGGTTCAATATCCCCAGTGCATGCGTAATGGACAGATCCTGGCCCCTGATAAGCAACTGAATGTGACTTTCTCCTTTCTCGGCCTGATGAGAGGGACATCAGTGCATCTCACAATGGAGCCTTCAATGACTAGAATGTTGGATTCTATAGTGGCTTGTCTTATGGGCTTAGAAGTAGAGGCTCCATGAGATGTGGCTGCATGTGCTAATGTGGGTGTTGTTTTGAAAGTGTGTGCTCAGGGTTGCTAAGGTGGTTTGTTATGTGCACTTTGTCTGGGAGGTCTTCGGGGTTTAGGCAGGTTACATTTAAGTGCCTCAGCATATGTGGGTCTATATGTCTGCTTTGAAATGTATGTAATGGTTGCAGCATGTGTACTACTGGCTACCTTATTGATATTAGGAGTGCTTTTATGTCAGGTTTGCCTCCAGTGACATTTTGTAAATATATTTCTCACATACCATATCAGTTTGAGAATTAACTGGCTGTCAGTAAACATGAGACAAGTTCTGCATTGCTTCAGGATGCCCATATCCACCAAACTGGTAACAGAGGTAGTGGCTAAGTTCATATCAATGGCAACACACCTGTTTTTATTGATAAGACAGTTGGACACATTTTATTTGTTTTGTTGAGTGAAATCATTTTTTATTTGTAAACAGCTCTTACAAAGGACTAAAATTCTTACAAAGGACTAAAATAGACATGATTTTAGTTCTGTAACAAGTTTACAACTGAGTAAATATTCATTTTCCAGTCATTTAGTAACTAGTGTAGCCAATGAAATGTTTCTGTCAAGGCTTTTCTCTCTATACTATGAGGTTGAGAGGTATACCTTCAATTAGAACTGAAATGTCATGAAATAGTACAGTTTTGTACCTACCATAAATGTAGATGTTCGAGTGTCTTCACTGCTGCAGTCATTACATTTGGGTTATCCTGCCGTCAGGCGGGCCTGCAGTCGGCCTGAGTTCCAAAGTCTCGGTCCAGCGTCGGTTGCTGTTGCCTCTTCCTTGATGTCAGTGCGCCAGGGGTATATAAGAAGCAACCGACGCCATTTTCTTCAGTTTTTCTTGCCCCAGATGTCAGGTGCCCCCAGAAATGGTAGGCAATACATATTGCTAATAAAACATACAAAAAAGGTAAAAATAAAACCTTCAGTAACCAGCAAATACACCACATAGGTAGTATAGGTTAGCCTCAGATAAGAAAGAGGGGCTGGCGGGTGGGTAACCAGGACTGCAGCAGTGAAGACACTCGAACATCTACATTTATGGTAGGTACAAAACTGTACTATGTTCATTGTGTTTCACTTCTGCAGTCATTACACTTGGGTAGAATCCCAAAGCTGAGTTTGGGTGGCTGGCTCTATAGAGGATTTGGTGTGGCTATGAGGCCCTGCAGCACTGCAGTGGCAAAGCCAGCACTGGATCTAGAATAAAGAGGCAAATGGTAATTCTTGGTAAAGGTTTGCACTGAACTCCAAGTTGCAGCTTCCAAGATATCTTTGGTAGATACTCCTCTAAGGTAGGCAGTAGAAGTGGCAGTTACCCTGGTGGAATGTGGTCTAATATTACTAGGTACAGGTTTCCCATGCTGTGTGTAGCAGAATCGGATACAGTGTCCTATCCACTTTGAAATGGTCTGCTTTGAAATAGCCTTTCCCTGTGATCCTGCAGCATATGATACAAACAATTGTTCAGATTTTCTGAAAGCTTTCGTTTTGTCCAAGTAGAAGTGCAATTGCCTGTGTATGTCCAAGGAATGTAGAAATCTCTCCCCTTTATTCTGGGGATTTGGATAAAATGTTGGCAAGCAAATAGTTTTAAGAACCACACTGGATACCACCTTAGGCATAAAGGTAGGGTTTGTTCTTAAAGAAACCCTGTCTTGGTGGAAAATGATAAAAGTCTCCGCTGCCATTAGTGCCTGCAGTTCTGAGACTCTTCGTGCTGAGGTTATTGCCAGAAGCAGAACAGTTTTCCATGATATATATTTTAACTCTGCTGAATTGGCTGGTTCAAAAGGAGGCAAAGTGAGCTTTTCCAAAACGAAATTGAGGTCCCAAGTTGGTGTTGGTGCTCTCTGGGGCAGTCTTATGTTTTTTAGCCCCTCTGAGGTACTGCTTTAGCAATGGGTGAGAGAAAATAAGAGGATCTGTGTTGTAATGAGCCAAGATGGCAGAAGCGTGAATCTTAATGGGTGAGAAGGATAGTCCTTTGTCCAGCATCTCAGTCAAGTATTGTAGCATCTAAGGAATGTTAGGGACCAGAGGATCAAGGTTTTGAGCCTGGTTCCAGGCACAGAATCTCTTCCACTTTTCTGAATAAGATTTCCTGGTGCTAGGCCTCCTGGCCTCCGAAATGACATCCATAACAGCTTTAGAGAGAGAAGTTGTCTGTTTGGCTAATGAATCTGCCATACAGCCAGGTTTAAGGTTTTGAGCTGACTGTGCAGTATCTGATTGTTTTGCTGAGTCAGAAGGTGTGGAATTTGAGGCAAAATCCAAGGTGGGCCTTGAGCTAAGTTCTTTAAGATTGGGTACCAATGCTGGCGTGGCCAGTCTGGAGCAATCAGAATCATCTGTGGTTTTTCTTGTCTGGCTTTTAGGAGTACCTTTGTAAGGAGAGGCAGAGGTCGGAAGGCATAAACTTTTAGGCTTTTCCAGCTGAACGAAAGAGCATCCACTTTCCATGCTTGTGCGTGATAAGTCCTTGTGCAGAATTTTTGTAGTTGGTAATTCAGTGGTGAGGCAAAACGATCTATATTCGGGCACCCCCATTTTTGCATTATCATGTTGAAGATTTGTGGATTTAATTTCCACTCGTGAGAATCCATGACATTTCTGCTTAAAGGAGTACTGCACCCACAGACTCAAAAAACATGTTTAAAACATCATGGCATGATGTTTCCTACACTTTAACAGCACTCTGGGTTTATTTACAGGATTTTAAATATTTTATATGTAATTCCAGACTCTGACCACCTGGAGGCTGGCATATTGACGTGGTTTGGATAAATCAGGTCGCCATCCAGTATCCCAGAAATCATTGTTTGGCTCAAAAATGTTACATCATGCAGGCCTCCATTGGCCTAAAGTTCCTGTCATTTCATAGATGTTGCATGCGTACAAAGTACTGAGTAAAACAGAACAGTGTAAGTAACATTCCCTGCTGCTAGATGACTACTTAAAACAGAAACAGTGCAAATGCCACAGAACACACTCAAAGTGCTGTTTACTGCTGCCTTTTTTTCTAATTTAGTTTAAATGGCACTAATTTGTGAGACAATGAATTCCAGTCCATTTACTTCTCCCTTCCCCCAGAACACTTAGCTTCCCTAGCTGTCAAAGTCCTGAGGGTAATTTGACCTGGTAATTCCATTGTTTGGCAGATCTCAGCAGGGTGCCTGACTCATGTAATTTAATCTTTGCTCTAGCATTTCCTTTGTTAGAGGGGGCATTTTTTTTGCTGCACTATAGCCATGGCCTTACTTGACTGCAATCACATACAGTAAGGTCTTGCATCAAGGAGCTAAAGAATAAAACATTTATACTATTAACCAGTTTAGATCTTTATTAATTTAGGAGTTAAGGTATCACTCCATGCTTCCACCTTGTTAAAAATTGAGATTTACATGTGCAACGTGTGCTGGTATACAGTGTTTGCCTTCATACGTTTTTACTCCACTGGTTGGTTTGCAAAAAAAAACTTTTGCAGTATCCCTGGATTTGTCTTTGTACATACAAACCACATTGCTATATTTCCCCCTTCCTTTTTCTTGTGTCCAGAAGTCACTTATAACAAAGTACATTTTTTATTGATTTTTTTTAAATAAAGGACATCAAGGTTAACTTACCTTGAATCAGATAATGGATGCCACTGCAAAGAATCACTGTTGAAATATTTGTGCATGGACAAAATCCCTTACTAAATCTATTTGCCAGCCTCCAGTTCAATTGGTGCTATGGCTTTAATATACTGGTGTGTTTGCTCATGCCTTCCAAATATCTCCACCATTACATACCAGTTTTGCAGTGTAGTAACCACCCGACATGCCCATACACCTTTAGTCATCAATATGCAGCTACTCCTGCTCATGTGAGTATGTGAATTCATTTTCAGACTTAAGGTGTGGAAGCTGCACTGAATAATTCTAGGTGCTTGTTCAGGTTTCACATGGTGCTTACTTAGAGCTACTCTCATGTTAAGCCACTATGAATATGTTGCACTGCTACCTCTGATACCAGGGTAATGTTTTAATCTTTCTATTCTCGCACTGCACACTAGCAGTATCTGGTGAAAATACAACAGAGAAGTATGCAAGCGATACACCACCTAAGCATCATTTGCATACCAAATTTATGTGTTTCCAAACATCGGTGTTACTACACTACTACTGAATAAAATGAACAGCACTCAGGCTGGGGGAAGGACAATGGAGCCATGACATCACAGAATGGGTGGGTCTTATTATTTTAGTTAGAATTAGATGACGGCTGTGTTGATGTCACTTTGGGGGAGGGAACTGATTAAAAAAAAAAAAGTACCTGCACTGCCTGACCTCGATGAAGTCAGTAATTGGGCGCAGTAAAAAGGTACTATAGTGGAAGACAATATTTTCGCTATTATTCAAAAGCTTAGAGGGGAGAGGTGCAGACCATCCCTGGCAAAGCAGTGTAGTCTGTTGACCATCTCCTACCATGCTGACAAATCTTGCACCCCTTTAGCATGACATCAGAAACTAATCCAATTATTACAGTTAGTCATCTTCTTTTTTTTTTTCATATTGTATCATCATCCTTGGACAAGGTAAAATGCTACTCAGTGCTAGTCTCGTACCAGCCTGGGACACTTATTCCAAGAGCTCCATGATATCTGTTTTCATATAGTCTAGGAAGATACATCTCAAGTCATTTACACCCACATATCATGGACTATGACTGAGTCATACTGGTACTTGTGGTTCAATTACCCGAGTGCATGTGTAATGGACAGATCCTGGCCCCTGATAAGCAACTGAATGTGACTTTCTCCTTTCTCGGCCTGATGAGAGGGACATCAGTGTGTCTCACGATGGAGTCTTCAATGACTAGAATGTTGGATTATGTGGTGGCTTGCCTTATGGGCTAAGAAGTAGAGGCTCCATGAGATGTGGCTGCATGTGTTAATGTGGGTGTTGTTTTGAAAGTGTGTGCTCAGGGTTGCTGAGGTGGTTTGTTATGTTCACTTTGTCTGGGAGGTCTTCAGGGTTTCCATGGTGGTGCAACGGTAGCATTGTTACCTCACAGCAAGAGGTTCTCCCATTTGATTCTCGGCTTGGGTTGGGAGTGCCTTGTGTGTGGAGTCTGCATGTCCTCCCCGTGGTCGAGTGGGCATTCAAAAGACATGCATTGAATGGGCGTGCCTTCGTTGAAGGTTGGGCGTCGGGCTGGCAACTCAACACCATAAAAACCAACTGCCAATCATTAGCGGACCAGAGTTCCACTGTGGCAACCCCTAACCAGGAAAAGCCAAAAGACAAACAACAACATTTAAGTGCCTAAGCATATGTGGGTCTATATGTCTGCTTTGAATTGTATGTAATGGTTGCAGCATGTGTAGTACTGGCAACTTTATTGATATTAGGAGTGCTTTTATATCAGAGGTTTGCCTCCAGTGATATTTTGTAAATATATTTCTCACATATCAGTTTGAGAATTAACTGGCTGTCAGTAAACATGAGGAAAGTTCTGCATTGCTTCAGGATACCCATATCCACCAATCTGGTAACAGAGATAGTGGCCAAGTTCATATCCGTGGCAACATACCCGTTTTTATTGATTAGACAGTTGGAAACATTTTATTTGTTTTGTTGAGTGAACTCATTTTTTATTTGTAAACAGTTCCTACAAAGAACTAAAATTCTTACAAAGGACAAAAATAGACATGATTTTTGTTCTGTAACAAGTTTATGGCTGAGTAAATATTAATTTTCCAGTCATTGAGTAACTAGTGTAACCAATGAAATGTTTCTGTCAAGGCTTTTCTCTCTGTACTATGAGGTTGAGAGGTATACCTTCAATTAGAACTGAAATGTCATGAAATCACAGTAAATTTCATGGCTTTTTCCACGTGTATCTATCTATATACAGAGAGAGAGGGGAGCAAGAGAGAGAGATGTGTGTGCATGTACATATATTGAGGGTTTGTGATAAATCTAGCTATCTTATGGTAAGTTTGTTGAAGTTTGTTCAAGGTTGTGGTCTGAATGCTGGTAAGAACTGGAGCAACATATAGAAGGGATGGGAGGAAGAGTGCCTGTGCAAGGGAGAGTCTGGCATTAGGTAGTAGATCCAAGGAGATCATAGGATTTATAAGTTAAGAAACAAAATGTAGGCAGAAGTCCTCCATGTGCACACAACTGATGGTTAGAGTTAGTCTGGATTAGGACAAGGACATAGCCATCATTTTTTAAAAGTACTGAATCAGACTTTTCTTGAATTGAAGTAGAGAGATTTAAGATTTAAGTATGTACATTTTACGTACATTTGCTAACATGTAATGAATTGCATATTGTAAACTTGTTTCTCTTGGAAATTATCTTTTCATTCTGTGTGTTGTTATGACTTCCAATTTTTGCTATTTCTTAGAGTAATGATTTTTTTTTTTGCTTTTTTATGTAATGTACTTAGTATTTAGTGGAGCTTTTCTCCTCGGGCCTCTGCTGAAAATGGATATGTATCCAGCCAGACTAGCCCGGTCAACAAATGTAAAATAAAAAATAAATAAATAAATAAAATAAAAGAGAGTTCAGATGTAAGATTAGCAGGAAGAGAATTCCAAGATTTGCCAACAGAGTTAGCAAATAGAGATTTACCGGGTGTGTTGTTGGATTTGGGAGTTTGAACTAGTAGTCTTTCAGATGAATGAAGTGCACTAAGGTTACTGTAGGGGTGATGAGGTTTTTAAGTGTGGGAGTGTTATCTGGTTTGTACAGGATCTTGTGTGCAACTATTAGTTGGTTAACCTGAAGTAGGTTAGGCAGTTCAAGACATCCTAGTAGATTTAGGTTATGAAGTGATGAATTCTGTAGGCTGCATCGATAGCAAATCTAGCAATGTGATTGCAGCTGCTAGAAAGTTTATTAAGGTCAGTTTTGCTGAGGTTTGTAAATAGAGGCGAAGCACAGAGGAGGGTGGAGAGTATATGTGTATGAGCAATTACAGTTGTGACTCATGGCATTAGGAAGGGCTTGATCCTATATAGTGAGCCAAGTTTTTATTAACTGTTTTAATAGTTTTATTGATAATATTTTTAATAGGCTGAGAGTATTCAGTTTATTTTAGTGGCATTGTGGCTGCTCCTGTAAGCCTTATAGGTTCATAGGTAGGTACTAGGCTATTGACCCTAGGGCCTATATAAGCCTAGCCAAACGGTACCCTGGCTTTTGCCACCCAAGAAAATTATTTTCCTGTGCCCCTGTCAAGCAGAGCCACAGAAGTGATCCCCGGGATGAATTTCCCATCTCCCATCCAATCACCAAGATTTTTCTTGAAGAGTGCTAATGAGGAGCTTTGTTTGATATAGATAGGTAGTTTGTTCCAGAGTATGGGAAGTCTCTGGGATAGGAATCTATCCCTCCAGCATGTTCTGCTTATTGTGGTGACAAGGTTTAGGTCCCTAGAGCGTGTAGCTCAGAAGGATTGGGAATTCTTTAAGTGGAGCATTTCCTACAGCTCTGGGTTTGACATAGCTTTGTATGTTAGGCAGAGATCAACTCTGAGTAGGCAATATGCGACAGAGTAAAGCTGGAGTTTTTTGAGTCAGTCTGTGTAGGGCATCTGTTTGAGGCTGGTAATCCTCTTTGTGAGGTATTTCTGCAGCCTTTCCAGTTGTTGTAGATGTCTTGTGAGGTACATACCAAAAGGAGCGTTATACTCTATAATGGGTCTAATGAGTGATGAGAAGAGGGGAACGATGACCTCTTTTTTCCTGGATGAGAAACCTTTTGTGATGAGGTAAGCCATGTAGAAGGATTTCTTGACTACTGTGGCAATGTGATTATCAAAGGAAAGACTACTGTCCACCTTTGTCCCAAGGTCTCATCACACTTTTGGTGTTAAGTTGACCATCGCCTATGTGGTAGTTTATGGGTACAGAGTTTTTACCAAAAGGGACGACAATGCACTTTTTGGCATTGAGCTTGAGGCCATGGCTTTGACACCAGGCATCTGTCTCAGTGAGGTTCTTTTGTAAGATGTCCACATCATTAGGAGTTTTGATTATGGCTCCTAGTTTGCAGTTATCTGCGAACTTTGTTAGCCAAAGACCTTCTGTGTTAGCCTGTACTTCAGAGAACTTCAGAGAAGTAGATACCAAACAGGAGGGGACCCAGGACTGAACCCTGTGGTACTCCACTTGTCACTGGTTTGAAGTTGGATTTAGAGTCTGCTACTTTCACAGTGTGGGTTCTGTCAGTGAGCCAGTTGACAACCCATCTTGAGACACAGGGATTTATACCTAGTTTAGTGAGTTTATCTATAATTCCAGAGTGGGGGATGGTGTTGAAAGCCGTGGCAAGATCTAGATAGGCTGTGTGAACCACCTTACCCTCATCTACGGCTTTGGTGACCGCTTCAAAGAAGTCTATCAGGTTTAGGAGACATGATCTGTCTTTTACAAACCTGAACTGGGTAGGGTCCAGAGTTTGGAGATTACTAATGTCATTGTTTATAAGTTCTGTGATGATGCGTTCCATAGCCTTGCAGACCAGGCTCGTCAGGCTGATGGGGTGGTAGTTCCCAGGGTCCATGGCGGCTCCTTTGTGGAGTGGGTAACTGCTGCTGTCCACCATTCAGTGGGCACAAAGCCTGAGATGAGGCTATGATTGAACATGGTACTTAGGTGGGGTGGCAGTTTGTTCTGTAGTTCATGTAGAACGCAGCCTGGGATGTTGTCAGGTCCCATGGATGCTGTGTTCTTGGCTTTGGAGAGTGTTTTTTTTACCTGTGCAGCCGTGATTACAGGAACTTTGCATTATTCCGGTATAGAGATGGACCCTTTAGGTGGCGAGAGAGGGGTAAAGTTAGCACTGTACCTATCTGCCAGGATGTTGGCAATATCAGTTGGTTCTGTATATTTAGGGCCATTGTGCTGTAACTCAGAGCAGATTGGAGTGTTGCCATTGAGATTCTTGATATAGCTATAGAATGTTTTGTGGTTGTCTTTAGAATCAGTGGTAATTTTGTTTTCATAACTAGCTTTGGAGGATTTTATGAGGGATCTCAGCTTCTTACTGAGGCTGACCACAGAGTTCCTCCAATCATGGGATTTTACTCTTTTTTGCAACAGTTTCTTTCTTCTGTTGTAGAGTTTGTTTATGGCAGGGGACCACCAGACTGGCTTCCTTTTTTTTTTTTTTTTTTTTTTTGGAGGATACCATCTTGGTTCTGTTAGGGATTGCACAATCCATGCACTCATGTAAGTGCTTATAAAGTGCATTTGTATAGGATTCAGCAGTCATACCTCTATTGTCCGTCAGCATGGGTGTCATAAAGTTTGCCACTTATGTCTTAAGAAGCGTGAAGTTGGCTTTGGAGGAATTTTTTACGGTGGTTTCTCTAATGGGGGGGTGGGGGTGGGATGTGGCTGTCTAGAGTGATTAGCTTGTGGTCGGATCTGACCAACGAGGAACTGACCTCTGGTGTGGAACACCGGTTGCCCATGTTGGTAATGACCAGGTCTAGGATATTGCTGCCCCTGGTGGGGGTGTGGATAAGTTGAACCAAGGCATTGGAATTTAGGAATTCCAGAAAACGCTGAGCACAAAAGTTGGTACATGAGTAGTTTTCCCAGTTAATGGTGGGGTAGTTGAAATCGCCCATTATTAGGGTGTTAGGTTGTACCCTAATATTTTCCAGTGTATCAGGAAATAAGGAGTGGGAATCCAGGGGCATGGTGGCTGATCTGTATCAAGTTACAGTTTGGACTGCAGTCTTGCCCAGAGTTAGTTGCACTTGGATAATCTCGGATGCATTATGCTGAGCAACTAGCCTGGAGGTGTGGATATCCTTAATGAATATGGACACGTCTCCACCTTTAGTGTTTCTGTCCAGGTTAGGTGGCCGAAAGGTGTGGTATGAATTATAGCCTGGTAATGCAGGGGTGCTCTCTGGAGCCTTGAACCAGGTCTCTGTCCCTGCACAGATGTCAATGTTCTCCATTTTAAGGAGTGCCTCGAGTGAGTGCATTTTGAGGTTTAGACTTCTAGCATTAAGTAGCATTGCCCTCAGATTTTGCTTGCTTGTACCTGTTACGGTAGTGAATTTGTCATTTGAACCTTGCCTAAAAAAGGCACTATAGGGGTGGTAAGAGCCTTAGCCAGTATCTGGAATCCCAAAGGCGACAGGTGTAGGCCATCTCTGCAAAGCATCATGGTGTATCGATCATGTCATCTCAGGCAGACAGATACTGGATCCCCTTAGAATGACACCAGAAGCTTAGCCAATTGTTGAAGTCAATCATTTTGTCCTTGTACTGTGGTATCATCCTGGGTGATGGCAGGATGTTACTCAGGGCTAGGGTCATACCTGCCTGGGCTACAAGATTGGAAAGCTCCTCCATGTCTCTTTTCATGTAGTCCAGGGAGGTACATCTCAGGTCATTCACACCAACATGGACAATGACAGTCATATTTGTACTTGTTGTGGAGTGATCTGAGTGCGTGCATTATATGGTGGACCCTGGCACCTGACAGGCAGCTGACAGTAACTTTCCCCTTGTTTAGTCTGGTGAGTGGAACATCAGTGTGCCAGACTATAGAGTCACCTATGACTAGAGTGTTGGGTACGTTGTTATGCTTTATGGGCTGTGGTTGTGGCACACTGAGTTTGTGGGCTATGTGTCATTTGGGTTGTGTTGGGGGGTGGAGGTTGCTTGTGGTTCTGCTTTGGAGGTCCCTGTTGCTTGGGTTGATTTTTATTGAGAGCCTCCGCGAATGTAGGTGTGTGTTTTGTGTTTCTATGTGTGTGTTTTGGTGGTATAGGTTTTGAGGGACTATGTGATGAGTGTGGTGTGGTGCAAGTGTTTACCTTCTCCTCTTGACTGTCTAGTCCAGTCTGGGGTGACGAGAGCTTTGCTTCCAGTTTGGCTATATAAGTGCATCTCTCACAGGCTGTAGTGTTGTGTGGTAGGAGGAGAGGGTTGTCTGTGTACATGAGGCAATTGTTGCATTGCCCCAAGATGTCATACACAGCCATTGGTATTAACTGTTCACAGTATAACTGGGCACCCTTATCAGAGCCTTTGTACAGCTGACTGGTGGCAGCAATTACCCTTGAAGTTGGGCCGAAGGGGACACAACTAGTAAATCTGTGCCATCCTTTCCCATGTGTGTGTGAAAACTAATCAAAGTGTGTCTGTCAGCTATTGTGACCAGGGGCACAGTGCTCCAAGGTGTCAGGGTAGAGTTGTTGGAGGTCAGGAGAGAGAAAGTGAGTCCAACCACAGAGCTGGAATATGCTCCTTGTGTGCACTTGAGGGAAACTGTGTTTAGTGTGGAGAGCTGTGTTTGGCAATACTGTGTATAATTATCTTTGCTGTTAGTGGATGTCCCTCACAGGTGATAGTGGTGGGGATTGAGGCTCCTTGGTTACTGACCCAAAGTAAGGATGCCATCACAGTGTGAAGGACATTGCTTTTACTGAATGGAATAATGATGCACTTCTCTGCCTTCAGTTTGAGACAGTGACTAAGACAGCTGTTGTTGGTCAACATAAGACTCACCTGAAGTAAACTGACATAATTTGGGGATTCAGTTATTGTACTCAGGTTGCAGTCATCCACAAACTTGATCAGCCATAGCCCCTTAGTTTTGGCTTAAACTTCTGAGAAGTATATACCAAACAGTAAGGGGACCAGCACTGACCCTGGTAACATGTCTGTTGGTTGATGTAGTGTCACCCACTTTGATATTGTGTGACCAGTTTGTGAGCCAGTTTGCAACCCATCTTATAACAAAGGTGTTTACATTCAGTTTGCTAAGTTTATCAGTAATGCCCGAGTGTGGGATTATGTCAAAGGCCTCTATCAAGTCAAGGTATGCTGTGTGCACAGATTTGCCCTTGTCAATGGCCCTGATCAATGGCCATGTTCAAATAAATACATCAGGTTGAACAGGCAGGATCTGCCCTTGGCGAAGCCGAACTGGATCAGATCCATGGTTTGGAGGGCGCCCATGTCTTTATTTATGAGGTCCATGATGATACATACATTCCATGGCATTACAGATGAGGCTAGTCAGACTTAAGGGTTTATAACTCCAGGGTTTGTTGCCAAGCTACCTTTTTTGTGTAGGTGAATAATTGTTGCTGTTCTCCATTCCCCAGGAACAAAGCCTGTGGTTAGTCTATGATTCAATAGGGTACTTAATGGCGATGCTAGTTAATGTTTCCATTTGTTTGGAAGACAGCCTGGGATGTCATCTGGTGCCATAGAGGCTGTTTTTTTTTTTGCCTTAGACAAGCCTTTAATGACCTGCTCTTCAGATATGTAGGGTGGGAGGATGCTGGGGGCAAGGTTTGTGATAAGTTTGGAGGGGATAGAGTAGTGATATTTTCACCAAATCTGTCCGCTAGCAGGCTTGCTATCACTGTGGGATCAGTGTGTAATACCATTAGTCACTAGCCTGGCACACTCTTGGGGCTTAACTTTTAGGCTATGCACATAGCTGTAAAAGGCTTTATGGTTATCTTTGGCTGTGACTGCTAGCAGCCTTTGCCTGCTCAAAAGCTACCCTTTATAGTTTAAATGGCACTAATTTGTGAGACAATGAATTCCAGTCCATTTACTTCTCCCTTCCCCCAGAACACTTAGCTTCCCTAGCTGTCAAAGTCCTGAGGGTAATTTGACCTGGTAATTCCATTGTTTGGCAGATCTCAGCAGGGTGCCTGACTCATGTAATTTAATCTTTGCTCTAGCATTTCCTTTGTTAGAGGGGGCATTTTTTTGCTGCACTATAGCCATGGCCTTACTTGACTGCAATCACATACAGTAAGGTCTTGCATCAAGGAGCTAAAGAATAAAACATTTATACTATTAACCAGTTTAGATCTTTATTAATTTAGGAGTTAAGGTATCACTCCATGCTTCCACCTTGTTAAAAATTGAGATTTACATGTGCAACGTGTGCTGGTATACAGTGTTTGCCTTCATACGTTTTTACTCCACTGGTTGGTTTGCAAAAAAAAACTTTTGCAGTATCCCTGGATTTGTCTTTGTACATACAAACCACATTGCTATATTTCCCCTTCCTTTTTCTTGTGTCCAGAAGTCACTTATAACAAAGTACATTTTTTATTGATTTTTTTTTTAAATAAAGGACATCAAGGTTAACTTACCTTGAATCAGATAATGGATGCCACTGCAAAGAATCACTGTTGAAATATTTGTGCATGGACAAAATCCCTTACTAAATCTATTTGCCAGCCTCCAGTTCAATTGGTGCTATGGCTTTAATATACTGGTGTGTTTGCTCATGCCTTCCAAATATCTCCACCATTACATACCAGTTTTGCAGTGTAGTAACCACCCGACATGCCCATACACCTTTAGTCATCAATATGCAGCTACTCCTGCTCATGTGAGTATGTGAATTCATTTTCAGACTTAAGGTGTGGAAGCTGCACTGAATAATTCTAGGTGCTTGTTCAGGTTTCACATGGTGCTTTCTTAGAGCTACTCTCATGTTAAGCCACTATGAATATGTTGCACTGCTACCTCTGATACCAGGGTAATGTTTTAATCTTTCTATTCTCGCACTGCACACTAGCAGTATCTGGTGAAAATACAACAGAGAAGTATGCAAGCGATACACCACCTAAGCATCATTTGCATACCAAATTTATGTGTTTCCAAACATCGGTGTTACTACACTACTACTGAATAAAATGAACAGCACTCAGGCTGGGGGAAGGACAATGGAGCCATGACATCACAGAATGGGTGGGTCTTATTATTTTAGTTAGAATTAGATGACGGCTGTGTTGATGTCACTTTGGGGGAGGGAACTGATTAAAAAAAAAAAAGTACCTGCACTGCCTGACCTCGATGAAGTCAGTAATTGGGCGACTCCAGCAAGCTTTATTCAAATGTGAGAGAATCATTTTGTAAGTGAAACCATCACAGTATGAGAAGGTAGGCTTCTGTTACAGAAGTAAGGGGAATTATAAAAATTGTAAATGCTTTATTGTTGTTGCTTTACAGAGGACAATGTAAATAGGGAGGAAAAGGGCCGTGAAGTTGAGGAGTACATTAGAGAAACCTGTTGTACTCCTTTAAGTCGTCTGCCAGAGTGTTTTTCTTTCCTGGCAGGAATTGTGCTTGCAGATGAACTTGATAGGTTAGAGCTGTGTTCCACAAGGTCATGGCTTGTCTGCATATGGGGTAAGAATGAGTGCCCCCTTGTTTGTTTATGTACCACATTACAGTGGTGTTGCCCGTCTTTAATAGTAATTGTCCTGGATGCAGAAGATCCTTGAAAGCTGTAAGGGCATTTTGTACAGCCAACATCTCTTTTTGATTGATGTGAAAATGCATTTGGTCTGTGGTCCATTTGCCCTGAATACATTTTCCTGCCATGTGTGCTCCCCAGACGTAATCCAAGGCATCTGTTGTTAAAGTCTGCCTGGCTGTGGGAAGAGTGAAAGGCTGACCCTTGTTGAGGTGACATGCCTGTGCCCACCATCGAAACTCCTGTTGTAGGCAGGGAATTAGTGGTATTACTGTCTCCAAGCTATGAGAATGTTGAGGCCAAACACTTTTTAGGTACCACTGTAATTTCCTCATGTGCAGTCTTGCATATGGAATTAGTAGTATGCAGGATGCCATGAATCCCAAGGCCAGCAGAATTTTTCTTGCAGGGAGTTGGGACTTTGTTGCCATCAATTGAAAATACTGAGTCGGTTGTCCTTGTTTGTCTGGAGTAAGATAAGCCATCTGGGCCGTTGTACTTAAGCTGGCACCCAGGAATATTATCTCTTGTGAGGGCACTAGTTTTGATTTCTTTTCATTTACTGTGTACCCTAGGCAACTTAACAATCGTTTTTACGAATGCCAGATGCTGTAGAAGAATGTCCTTGCTCTCTGCTTGAATCAGGCAGTCGTCCAGATATGGATAAATTCCTTTTTGTCTGCAAATTGCAATTACTGGTGCCAGGCACTTGGTAAAGGCCCTGGGCGCAGTACATAAGCCAAAGGGCAGTGCAGAGAATTGGTAGTGCATTGAACCAGCTATGAATCTGAGGTATCTTCTGCAATTTTGTCTGATAGGGACATGCAGGTATGCCTCTTTGAGGTCCAAATTAACAAGCCAAGTTTTATTGCCCAACATAGGAAGGAGCTGTTGTACTGTCAACATTTTGAATTTCGGAACATCCAGGTAAATATTTAGAGTGGAAAGGTCCAGAATGGGTCTCCAGGCTTTGTCCTTTCTGGGTACCAGGAAGGGTCTTGAGTAAAATCCTTGTCCTTTTTCCTGCTGTGGTACTTTTTGAATAGCTCTCATGTCCATGAGAGCTGTAATTTGTTTTTGTGCCTCTGCCTATTGATTTTGTGGCAGGTCTGGCATTCCTTTTAGCCTTGCAAAAGTGTGAAAGTGGAACCTGTAACCTTGAGACACAATATTCAACACCCATTTGTCTTGGGTGATTGCCTGCCAGTTTTGAGAAAAAAGTGCTAGTTTCCCCGCTAAGGGAGCTGCCAAAAGGGAAGAAGGGAAGAGTTTGGCATTGGAAGGGGAAGTCATTGGGACTGTTTCCTGTAAGGTTGTGACTTGTCCTCACCTCCTTTTGGATTTGAAGCACCCCACTGTCGTGGTCTGTAAGAGCCTTGTGGCTGAGATCTGCCTCTTGGGCATCTGTATCTGCCTCTTTGTGGCCTGTCTGACACTGGAAAGGACCAATTCTTTGTAGGCCAGTTTCTGCTAAATCGTGGTGGCTGTACCTGTAAGAAATCCTTCACTGTTTGCATAGATTTTACCTTATCCTCCATTTTCTTTAATACCTCTTCTGCCTTAATACCAAATAAATTATCTTGCTGCAAAGGAGCATCCAATAATTTTGCCTTAACATGCTCTGGTAAACTTTGTTCTTTTAACCAAGCATGCCTTCGAATCACATATCCTGTAACTGCTGCTCTACAAGAAGCTTCTAATGAATCAAATCCACATTGCAAAGTATGTTTTCCCACTTGTTCAGCTGCATGCAATAAATCCTGCATTTCCTTATAGTCAGGTTGTTCTGCATTTGTACTTATTTTCTGTTTTAATTGAGACAGTAAGTATTATTGATATTTAAGCACGTGAAACTGGCAATTTAGAGCCCTCACTGCTAAAGTTGCAGAGGTGTAAACTTTCTTTCCCCATCTGTCTAATGCTCTAGAGTCCCTATCCGAGGGAACTGGATTCTTAGCCGTGGAAGCCTTAACCCCTTTGGGACCCTGGGAAATAGTTTCTGGGTTTTTATAAAGATATTTGTGAGAGTCAGGGACTCTGTAGTACCTGTCTGGCTTCACTGGAGCTGGGGGTAAAGAATCAGGATTTAAACTAGATTCAGAGAAAACATCATCCACAATGTTCAACACTGGCGGAATAGCAAGGGGCCTGTGCTGAGGCAGTAAAAGAAAGTATCTGAGCCTTTTCTTGGATTCTGAGTAATCCTGGCCCTCCCAATGGAAATGCTCCCTCATGGTATGTAAAGTTTCCCCAAAAGAATAATCCTCAGGAGGAGAGGCTGAAGGAATTGATTCTTCAGCATCAGAATCCTCATATGGGGGTAAAGAATATCCCTGGTCTGAAGAGGAATCAGAATATATTGAAACCTGGTCAGAGGAATCATAGTCTGTATCCTGCCTAGGCCTTTATCAGGAGAGGGATGGGAAACCCTGATCAGAGTTATCAAGTCTTCGGCCATCTTGAGCATCTGTTTTTTAGGCATGGAGGCCTGTCCAGGTGAATGCTGTACTTGCTTCTTTGTCTTTAATGTAGGCTTAGTCTTGGCTGTAATTGCAATGGTAAGTTGAGTAGGCCTGAAAACATCCTCAGAAGCTGATGCTCAGCGGATCCGGACCCGTCTGAAGGGTTAATCTCCACTGGCCCAACACCTTGAGTATCCAGAGGCCTAGGCTCCTCCATGTGGGAGTCAGTCGCGGCCTGTGGTTCTGAGGTAGCGGGTGTCAGGGGCTGCGAAAGCGCCTCACTGAAAACCGGCGAACCGGCGACTGGCCTAGAAGAGGCTTCGTCTTCAGTTTTGGGCCTCGGATGCCTTTCCTTATCTTTATCTTTGCGTTTTTTGTGCATTCCGGCCGTCGGTTGTTCCGACGGCATTGTATAATTAAACCTTCGCCCAAAGTAATGGCGAGAAAAATTAAACCGACATTTAATAGTGCGTTTGTTAAATCTAGCACAAAACCGACAACTAGTGATTTGGGCCTAGGCATGGAATACAGTAAGAATGAAAATCCTTATGAGGTATTTGCTTCCCACAAGAAATACAATTATTAACTTTTACTGACATCGGTCTGAAGCAAGAAAAAGTTTCCCCAACGGAGTACTTCGCTTTATCGAAGACTTTGGTTCTGAAATCGAATTTGAAATCTCAGGAGTTGGCCGACCGGCACCTGCAAACTGCTTTTGCTTCGGGCACCACACAGCAAGAAAGACTGAAGAAAATGGTGTTGGCTGCTTCTTATATACCTCTGGCGCACTGACGTCAGGGAAGAGGCGACAGCATCCGATGCCGGACCAAGACTTTGGAACTCAGGCCGACTGCGGGCCCGCCTGACGGCAGAATAACCCAAGTGTAATGACTGCAGCAGTGAAACACAATGAACATCACAGGAAATTTAATGGCTTTTACCACGTGTATCTATCTATCTATATACAGAGAGAGAGAGAGAGAGAGAAAGGAGCAAGAGAGGTGGGTGTGTATATGTGTGTCTGTATAAATCTGTGTGTGTGTATATATATATATATGGAGAGTTTGTGATAAATCTAGCTATCTTATGGTAAGTTGAAGTTTGTTCAAGGTTGTGGTCTGAATGTTGATAAGAACTGGGGCAGCATATAGAAGGGAGGGGAGGAAGAGTGCCTGTGCAAGGGAGAGTCTGGCATTAGGTAGTAGATCCAAGGAGATCATAGGATTTATAAGTTACGAAACAATAAAGTGTAGGCAGAAGTCCTCCATGTGCACACGACTGATGGTTAGAGTTAGTCTGGATTAGGACAAGGACATAGCCATCGTTTTTTAAAGTAATGAATCAGACTTTTCTTGAACTGAAGTAGAGAGAGTTCAGATGTAAGATTAGCAGGAAGAGAATTCCAAGATTTGCCAACAGAGTTAGCAAATAGAGATTTACCGGGTGTGTTGTTGGATTTGGGAGTATGAACTAGTAGTCTTTCAGATGAATGAAGTGCGCTAAGGTTACTGTGGGGGTTGATGAGGTTTTTAAGTGTGGGAGTGTTATCTGGTTTGTACAGGATCCTGTGTGCAACTATTAGTTGGTTAACCTGAAGTAGGTTAGGCAGTTCAAGACATCCTAGTAGATTTAGGTTATGACAGTGATGAGTTTTGTAGGCTGCATTGGTACCAAATCTAGTAATGTGATTGCAGCTGCTACAAAGTTTATTATGGTCAGTTTTGCTGAGGTTTGTAAATAGAGGCGAAGCACAGAGGAGGGTGGAGAGTATATGTGTATGAGCAATTACAGTTCTGGCTAATGGCATTAGGAAGGGCTTGATCCTATATAGTGAGCCAAGTTTTTTATTAACTGTTTTAATAGTTTTATTGATAATATTTTTAACAGGCCGAGAGTACCTACATTTATTTTAGTGACACTGTGGCTGCTCCTGTAAGCCTTATAGGTTCATAGGTAGGTACTAGGTTATTGGCCCTAGGGCCTATAAAAGTCTAGCCAAACGATACCCTGGCTTTTGCCACCCAAGAAAAATATTTTCCTGTGCCCCCTGTCAAGCAGAGCCACAGAAGTGACCCCTGGGGTGAATTTCCTATCTCCCATCCAATCATTAAGATTTTTCATGAAGAGTGCTAATGAGGAGCTTTGTTTGATATAGATAGGTAGTTTGTTCCACAGTATGGGAAGTCTCTGGGACAGGAATCTATCCCTCCAGCATGTTCTGTTTATTGTGGTGACAAGGTTTAGGTCCCTAGAATGTGTAGCTCGGAAGGACTGGGAATTCTTTAAGTGGAGCATGTCCCACAGCTCTGGGTTTGACATAGCTTTGTATGTTAGGCAGAGATCGCCTCTGAGTAGGCGATATGTGACAGAGTAAAGCTGGAGTTTTTTTGAGTCGGTCTGCGTAGGGCATCTGTTTGAGGCCGGTAATCCTCTTTGTGAGGTATTTCTGTGGCCTTTCCAGTTGTTGTAGATGTCTTGTGAGGCATATACCAAAAGGGACGTTGTACTCTGTAATGGGTCTAATGAGTGATGAGAAGAGGGGAACAATAACCTCTTTTTTTCCTGGATGAGAAACTTTTTGTGATGAGGTGAGTCACGTAGAAGTATTTCCTGACTACTGTGGTGATGTGATTATCAAAGGAGAGACTACTGTCCACCTTTGTCCCAAAGTCTCTTATCACACTTTCGGTGTTAAGCAGACTATCACCTATGTGGTAGTTCATGGGTACAGAGTTTTTACCAAAGGGATGACAATGCACTTTTTGGCACTGAGCTTGAGACCATGGCTTTGACACCAGGCATCTGTCTCAGTGAGGCTCTTTTGTAGGATGTCCACATCGTTAGGAGTTTTGATTATGGCTCCTAGTTTGCAGTCATCTGCGAACTTTGTTAGCCAAAGACCTTCTGTGTTAGCCTGTACTTCAGAGAAGTAGATACCAAACAGGAGAGAACCCAGGACTGAACCCTGTGGTACTCCACTTGTCACTGGTCTGAAGTTGGATTTAGAGTCTGCTACTTTCACAGTATAGGTTCTGTCAGTGAGCCAGTTGGCAACCCATCTTGTGACATAGGGATTTATACCTAGTTTAGTGAGTTTATCTATAATTCCAGAGTGGGGGATGGTGTTGAAAGCCTTGGCGAGATCTAGATAGGCTGTGTGAACCACCTTACCCTCATCTACGGCCTTGGTGACCGCTTCAAAGAAGTCTATCAGGTTTATGAGACATGATCTGCCTTTTACAAACCCAAACTGCGTAGGGTCCAGAGTTTGGAGATTACCAATGTCATTGTTTATAAGTTCCGTAATGATAGGTTCCATAGCCTTCCAGATGAGGCTCATCAGGCTGATGGGGCAGTAGTTCCCAGGGTCCGTGGTGGCTCCTCCTTTGTGGAGTGGGATAACCGTTGCTGTCCACCATTCAGTGGGCACAAAGCCTGAGGTGAGGCTATGATTGAACACGGTACTTAGGTGGGGTGCCAGTTTGTTCTGTAGTTCGTGTAGAACGCAGCTTGGGATGTTGTCAGGTCCCATGGATGCTGTGTTCTTGGCTTTGGAGAGTGTGTTTTTTACCTGTGCAGCCGTGATTACAGGAACTTTGCATTCTTCTGGTATAGAGATGAGCCCTTTAGGGGGCGAGAGAGGAGTAAAGTTAGCACTGAATCTATCTGCCAGGATGTTGGCAATATCAGTTGGTTCTGTATATTTAGTGCCATTGTGCTGTAACTCAGAGCAGATCTGAGTGTTGCCATTGAGATTCTTGACATAGCTATAGAATGCTTTGTGGTTGTCTTTAGAATCAGTGGCAATTTTGTTTTCATAACTAGCTTTGTAGGATTTTATGAGGGATCTCAGCATCTTACTGAAGCTGACCATGGAGTACTTCCAATCATGGAATTTTACTCTTTTTTGCAACAGTTTCTTTCTTCTGTTGTAGAGTTTGTTTATGGCAGGGACCACCAGATTGGCTTCCTTTTTTTGGAGGATAGCATCTTGGTTCTGTTAGTGACTGCACGATCCATGCACTCGTGTAAGTGCTTATAAAGTGCATTTGTATAGGATTCAGCAGTAGTACCTCTATTGTCCATCAACATGGGTGTTGTAAAGTTTGCCACTTCTGTCTTAAGAAGCGTGAAGTTGGCTTTGGAGAATTTTTTTACGTGGTTTCCCTAATGGGGGGTGGGGGTGGAATGTGGATGTCTAGGGTGATTAGCTTGTGGTCGGATCTGACCAACGAGGAACTGACCTCTGGTGTGGAACACCAGTTGCCCATGTTGGTAATGACCAGGTCTAGGATATTGCTACCTCTGGTGGGGGTGTGGATAAGTTGATCCAAGGCATTGGAATTTATGAATTCCAGAAAACGTTGAGCACAAGAGTTGGTACATCAGTAGTTTTCCCCATTAATGGTGGGGTAGTTGAAATTGCCCATTATTAAGGTGTTAGGTTGTACCCTAATATTTTCCAGTGTATCCAGAAATGAGGAGTGGGAATCCTGGGGCATGGTGGGGGATCTGTAGCAAGATACAATTTGGACTGCGGTCTTGCACAGAGTTAGTTGCACTTGGGTAATCTTGGATGCATTATGCTGAGCAACTAGCCTGGAGGTGTGGATATCCTTAATGAATATGGACATGCCTCCGCCTTTAGTGTTTCGGTCCAGGTTAGGTGGCCGAAAGGTGTGGTATGAATTATAGCCTGGTAATGCAGGGGTGCTCTCTGGAGCCTTGAACCAGGTCACTGTCCCTGTACAGATGTCAATGTTCTCCATTTTAAGGAGAGCCTCGAGTGAGTGCATTTTGAGGTTTAGTCTTCTAGCATTAAGTAGCATTACCCTCAGATTTTGCTTGCTTTTACATGTTATGGTGGTGAATTTGTCATTTGAACCTTGCCTAAAAAGGCACTATAGGGGTGACAAGAGCCTTATCTAGTATCTGGAATCCCAAGTGCGACAGGTGTAGGCCATCTTTGCAAAGCATCATGGTGTATTGATCATGTCATCCCAAGCAGAAAGATAATGGATCCCCTTAGAATGACACTAGAAGCTTAGCCAATTGTTGAAGTCAATCATTTTGTCCTTGTACTGTGGTATCTTTCTGGGTGATGACAGGATGCTACTCAGGACTAGGGTCATACCTGCCTGGGCTACAAGATCGGACAGCTCCTCCATGTCTCTTTTCATGTAGTCCAGGGAGGTACATCTCAGGTCATTCACACCAACATGGACAATGACAGAGTTATATTTATACTTGTTGGGGAGTGACCTGAGTGCGTGCGTCATGTGGTGGATCCTGGCACCTGACAGGCAGTTGACAGTAACTTTTTCCTTGTTTAGCCTGGTGAGTGGAACATCAGTGTGCCTGACTACAGAGTCACCTATGACTAGAGTGTTGGGTACGTTGTTATGCCTTATGGGCTGTGGTTGAGTGGCACACTGAGTTTGTGGGCTATGTGTCATTTGGGTTGTGTTGGGGGGTGGAGGTTGCTTGTGTTTCTGCTTTGGAGGTTCCTGTTGCTTGGGTAGATTTTTATTGAGAGCCTCCGTGAATGTAGGTGTGTGTTTTGTGTTTCTATGTGTGTGTTTTGGTAGTGTAGGTTTTCAGGGACTATGTGATGAGTGTGGTGTGGTGCAAGTGTTTACCTTCTCCTCTTGACTGTCTAGTCCAGTCTTGTGTGAAGAGAGCTTTGCTTCCAGTTGGGCTATATAAGTGCATCTCTCACAGGTTGTAGTGTTGGGTGGTAGGAGGAGAGGGTTGTCTGTGTACATGAGGCAATTGCTGCATTGCCCCAAGATGTCACACACAACCATTGGTATTAACTGTTCACAGTATAGCTGGATACCCTTATAAGAGTCTTTGTATAGCTGACTGGTGGCAGCAGTTACCCTTGAAGTTGGGCAGAAGGGGACACAGCTGGTAAATCTGTGCCATCCTTTCCCATGTGTGTGTGAAAACTAAACATCAAAGTGTGTCTGTCAGCTACTGTGACCAGGGCACAGTGCTCCAAGGTGTCAGGGTAGAGTTGTTAAGGGTCTGGAGAGAGAAAGTGAGTCCAACCACAGAGCTGGAATGTGCTCCTTGTGTGCTCTTAAGGGAAATTGTGTTTAGTGTGAAGAGCTGTGTTTGGCAATACTGTGTACAATTATCTTTGCTCTTAGTGGATGTTCCTCACAGGTGATACTGGTGGGGATTGAGGCTCCTTGGTCACTGACCCAAAGTAAGGATGCCATCACAGTGTGAAGGGACATTGCATTTACTGAATGGAATGATGATGCATTTCTTTGCATTCCGTTTGAGACAGTGACTAAGACAGCTGTTGTTGGTCTGCGTAAGACTCACCTGAAGTAAACTGACATAATTTGGGGATTCAATAATTGTACCCAGGTTGCAGTCATCCACAAGCTTGATCAGCCATAGCCCCTTAGTTTTGGCTTAAACTTCTGAGAAGTATATACCAAACAGTAGGGGGACCAGCACTGACCCTTGTGGCCCCCCGCTGGTGACATGTCTGTTGGTTGATGTAGAGTCACCCACTTTGATATTGTGTGACCCGTTTGTGAGCCAGTTTGAAACCCATCTTATAACAAAGGTGTTTACATTCAGTTTGCTAAGTTTATCAGTAATGCCTGAGTGTGGGATTATGTCAAAGGCCTCTGCCAAGTCAGGGTATGCTGTGTGCACAGATTTGCCCTGGCCAATGGCCATGTTCAAAGTAATCTACCAGGTTGAACAGGCAGGATCTGCCCTTGACGAAGCCAAACTGGGTCGGATCCATGGTTTGGAAGGCACCCATGTCTTTATTTATGAGGTCCATGATGATACATACATTCCATGACCTTACAGATGAGGCTGGTCAGATTTATGGGTCTATAATTCTTGGGTCTGTCGCTAAGCTACCTTTGTGTAGGGGAATAAATGTCGCTGTTCTCCATTCCACAGGAACAAAGCCTGTGATTAGTCTATGATTAAATAGGGTACTTAATGGTGATGCTAGTTAATGTTTCCATTTGTTTAGAAGACAGCCTGGGACGTCATCTGGTGCCACAGAGGCTGTTTTTTTTTTTTTTTTTTTTTTTGCCTTAGACAAGGCTTTAATGACCTGCTCTTCAGGTATGTAGGGTGGGGAATGCTGGGGGCAAGGTTTGTGATAAGTTTGGAGGGGATAAAGGAGTGAAATTTTCACCAAATATGTCCACTAGCAGGTTTGCTATCACTGTCGGATCAGTGTGTAATTCCATTAGTCACTAGCTTAGCACACTCTTGGGGTTTACCTTTTAGGCTATGCACACAGCTGTAAAAGGCCTTATGGTTATCCTTGGCTGTGACTGCTAAGTTTTGCTGAAAGCTACCCTTAAAGGATTTGACATGTTGTTGTATTTGCCTGTTGAGGGTTTTCCATTGTTGAGGCCTCATCTTAATCTTCTTAGGCAGCAGTTTTTGCATTTGTTGTAAAGTTTATTGATGCTGAATGTCCACCATGGCGGCTTGTTTCTTCTTGGGCTCTGGCTTTGATTCTGTCTAGAACAATTGAGTCTATACACTTATACGAGTAAATGTACAGGGCTTCAGTGCAAGTTTTGGTATAGTTGCCACTTCCAGCTGGGAGTGGGGCTTGGAGTGCATTTATAGCCTCCCCTAGGAGAGTATCATTTGCCCTGGTGAAGTTTAGTTTGCTTTCAGCCTTTGCGAGTTCTGGTATTTATGACAGTTCAAAGGAGACTGGCTTGTAGTCAGAGTTAACTAATGAGGGTCCAACAGTTGAATCTGTTTGTCATATTAGTGAGAACAAGATCTAGTATGCATTTGTGTCTCTTGTTGGAGCTTGAACAATTTGTTCCAGGGTATTTTAGTTAACAAAGTCAAGGAACTTTTGTGCAAGTGAGTTACAGTTGGAGTAGGTTTCCCAGTGTTTAGCTGTGTTTGGGTGGACTCCAGTTTGGTCAAGTAGGCCTTGTGGACAACATGATTCATGGAGGGGGATCTATAACTAGCATGACTTGAATGGGGGCCTTATTCACAGTAATCTGAACTTGGAGTATCTCCATGGAGCTGTCCAGTCTGTGTCTGTGCATTAGAGTATCTACAAGTTGCTCCTGTCCATAAAGGCCACAAGTCGCAAGCCAGGGGTGAATTTGCAATTTTCCATCTATTGTTCCAAATTGCATTTGAATAGTATTAGAGAAGGGTGCTGCTCCACGTGAAGGGGATTTTGTTACAGAGAAGGGTAATCTGTGAAACACATCCGTTCCTCCAACATGTTATGCTTATGTCACAGACAAGGTTTAGATGCTTAGATCAGGTAATTGCAGTGCTGTTTGTTTACTGAATGTATAACAGGTTCATAAGGACTGGATGGGTGAATGTCTTGAGATTAGACATAGATCACCTCTCACTAGTCTGTAGGAGACTCAGTACATGAATGGGGCTTTGATGTTATCCACAGAGGATATGTTATTTACACCCTGTATTCTTTTAGTGAGGAACTTGTATGGCAGCAATAGCTGCTGGCAAATGCATGGTTAGATGCCTGCTGAAGAGTGCATTGTGCTTGATTATTGGGCTAATGAGAGCAGAGTATAATAGGGCTATGATCTCCTTACATCTGGATGCCTTGCCCTTAATAATAAGTTGCACCAGACAGAAGCATTTTCTCACCACCATGGCACCTGGTGATCAAAGTTGAGATTACCTCATTGGTTATTATGAAATTTATTTTTAGGTTTTAAGCTTCTGGCATTTAAGCCACACTTTTGAATGTGTTTCTGCTTGTCTGCACACCACGCAGCACTGTGTACTGCCACGCAACTGTGCTCCATAGCCAGACAGAGAATTTTGAAAATATTTTCCCTTAGATACGGCTGTATCCCATTAGTGTGGTCCACATCTTTAGCACATTTTCTGTGAAAAAGGCATTGCTAGTGAAGCTGTGTAAGCACTCCCATTGTGATAACAGTCTCAAGAGATTTTCTGTGGCCCAGCTGTGCTGACTAGTATAGCACTAAGCCTAGCCTCTTACATACTAACACACCTCTCGCCCACTAGTTATTCCTGAGTGTGAGCCTTTTTCACGGCCTATTCCTGTTTCTTACCACATATATTTACCTAGCTCTATGGCTGGACAATTTTCCACAGTTTCCCCTGCGAGCTTGGTCGACATGGGTATCCTGAGGCAGTGTAGCAACTGCCTCATGTACACAGACAACCCTCTACTGCAACTATATTAAAAAACCTTGAATCCATGCTCTCTCATTCACCAGTCAGTATATCTGACACTGAGCGGGTTGTCTGTACACACACTGTACCACCTACTCCACCCAAACTCACATCACACATACCTACATATGTGGAGGTCCTAGCCAGAAACTTACCTAAACAACAGAAACCTCCCAAACACAAGCATGCTATAGATAATACTTCCTCTGCAGAATACAATACACACAATAGCTCATGCACCAGTCTCTTACCTGTCAAGCCTATATGGCAAAACACTAAACCAAACATATTAGTGATAGGTGACTCCATTGTGAGATGCACAGATGTCCCTCTTACCAGGCTGGATAAGGAAAAGGTCAGGGTCAGCTGTTTGTCAGGTGCCAGGATCCAGCATATCACACACGCACTCAAGTCTCTCAACAACAGGTCCGTCATAGTCCATGTTGATATGAACAACTTGAGACTATATGAAGGAGACATGACTGAGGACTCGGACTATGTGTCTCAGGCAGCTATGTCCCTAGCCTTAAGCAGCATGTTACCTTCACCTAGAATGATGCCTTAATACAAACAAAAAATGATTGGCTTCAATAATTGGCTTAGTTGGTGTCATTATAAGGGGATCCATTATCTGTCAGCCTCAGATGACATGATCAACAGGCCTCGATGCTTTGCCAGAGATAGTCTTCATCTGTCACCTCTGGGATTACGGCTATTGGCTAAGGCTTTTGCCACCCCTATAGTGCCATTTTTAGGCAATGTCACAAGGACAAAACTCCCTAGGTAAAATACCAACCAAAAAAAATCAAGGTCATGCTGATAAATGTTAAGAGATTTAACATGAAACTGTACTCACTGGAAACAGTCCTCACTCTGTAGGACGCAGACATTTGTGCAGCCATGGAGACCTGGTTCAAGACTGTGGAGAGCACCCCAACCATACCGTGTTACACATGTTCAGACCACAATATGAAGGTAAGAAAGCTAAAGGAGAAGGTGTATCAATATTCATCAAGGATAAATACACCTGCAGACTGGGTAAACAGTTTGTCCCAGAGAGACTTCAGGTGCAATTAACTATTGGTAGGACACCTATTCAAGTCATTGCTACTAGCAACAGAACCCCCTCCATGAATCAGGACACCCACTTTACCTATTTGTATGAACTAGAGTCTATCAAGATACATCCAAACACCATGGCTTTGGGTGACTTTAATTACTCTAACATTGACTATGTAAATGATGCACGCTCAAGCTCACCGGCCCAAAGGTTCATCAGCTTTGTAAACTCCAGTACCCTGGACCAGCTGGTTGTCACCCCCACTAGGGGTGCCAATATCCTGGATCTGGTGCTTACAAATATGGGAGACCACTATAGCACCCCACTGTGAGCTCCTCCCTGGTGAGATCTGACCACAAATCAGTCTCATTTGAAGTAACCATCACACCTGAACTCCCCCCAGCAGCAACTAGAGTACAAAACGTGTCCAAAGCAGATTATAATCTCCTAGGGGATGGCATAAGTAGCTTCACTGCATTCCCCAGACGGAACCAGTAACTATGCTGAGCTCTACATCAATACTCTATACAAGCAGCTGTATAACTGTACTGACTTGGCAGTACCTGTTAGGACCAAAACAAGCTCTTCAAGGAAGACCAAACCTGCCTGGTGAACAACTGTCATAAACAGGCTTCACAATAAGAGGAAGAAATTGCTGTCCTAGAGCAAGAAGGAGCAAGCTCTAAACTGGAGACAATCTCTCCTCAGCTTAAATAAGCAAATAAGACTTCTTGTGAAGTTCTCCAAGCTAAAGTATGAATCCAAGTTAGCTTCCTCAACTAAGGACAACCATAAGGTGTTCTTCAGTTACATCCATAACCTAAAAGGTAAGGCCCAGTTTTGCACTGCACTAGTCATTAATGGTAGCACATACTTCACTCCCTGTCCCTGCCATACATACCTCATGACATCCCCAACACCTGTCCCTTTTCTTGTACTTCCAAAGAGCAACTTGTAAATGCCCTCTCTAGCTAAGGCCAGAAATACAGCATCTATGGGACCTGATAGCATCCCTGGCTGTGTCCTACATGTGCTTAAACAAGAATTAGCATCACCATTGAATACTCTCTTTATTCAGTCTAAGCAGTGGCTTCATCACTGCTGAATGGAAAACAACCACTGTTATACCTTGCACAACGGTGGTGCTTCTACTGACCCCAGGAACTACAGACCTATTAGTTTGACTATCCTAATCTGCAGGGCTATGGAGAAAAATTATCACAGACCTTATCAACAAAGATATAGGCAATCTCCAAACACTAGACCCTACTCAGATTGGATTTATCAAGGAGAGATCATGCCTGCTAAACCTGGTGGACTTTGAGACAGTCACGAGGGACCTGGACTACAGGAAGTATGGGCATATAGCCTACCTAGACCTAGCCAAGGCATTTGACACTATCCCTCATTCAAGCATCATTGACAAACTCACCCAGCTAGATATCAACCCTTACATCATAAGGTGGGTTGCAAGATGGCTCATCGATAGAACCTATACATTCAGAATAGAGGAATCCACTTCCAGCACCAGACATGTATCCAGTAGTGCTTCAAAGGGATTGGTCCTAGGACCTTTACTGTTTAGAACCTATTTCTACGAAGTACAAGCTAAAACTAAGGGACTGTGTCTGATGAAGTTTGCTGATGACTGCAAACTGGGTTCGGTCATAGAATCTCCAAATAATGTCAACATAGGTTCATGGGTTCATACTAGGCTATCTGCCCTAGGGCATTTATAAGCCTAGCCAGAGTGTGTTTGGCTTTTGCCACCCATTTTAAATTAATTTTGCTATGCCCTTTTTCAAGGTTAGTATACTGTGCCTCTGTCTAACAGTGACACAGAAGTGATACCCGGGGTAAACCTACGATCCCCCATTCACTCATCAAGATTCCTCTTGAAGAGAGTCAATGAGGGACTCTGACTAACCTGGACTGGGATTTTATTCCAGAGTGAAGGGAGCCTCTGGGTTATGAATCTGTCCCTCCAGCATGTCCTATTTATTTCAGTGCTGAGGTTCAAGTCTCTCGAGCGCGTAGCTCGATGGGATTTGGATTTTCTGAGGTGCAGCATGTCCATTAATTCCGGGTTGGACATGGCTTTATACATCCTTCAAGAAGGCCTTACTCAAACAAATAATTAATGCCAAAATCATGGCCTCAAACTCAATGCAAAAAATGTATTATCATCCCTTTTGGAAAGGGTATTGTATTCTGCAGAGGAAGTATTATCTATAGCATGCTTGTGTTTGGGAGGTTTCTGTTGTTTAGGTAAGTTTCTGGCTAGGACCTCCACATATGTAGGTATGTGTGATGTGAGTTTGGGTGGAGTAGGTGGTACAGTGTGTGTACAGACAACCCGCTCAGTGTCAGATATACTGACTGGTGAATGAGAGAGCATGGATTCAAGTGCAAATTACCACATCAATGGCAACACCCTAAGTACACACTCGGTGGTGAGAGATCTGGGAACTCAGGTTGTTAACAGCAACCTTTTTTTTTTAACACTGCCTCAAGAAAAAGAGAAGTTATCACCTCTCTATACTCTTCACTCATTAGGCCAATAATTGTGCACAACCCCCCTGTGGTATGTACCTTTCAAAGCACCTATAGTAACTGGAAGGACCACAAAGGTTCATCACAAGCAAAATGCAAGGTCTTCAGCAGCCATCCTATGTGGATCAGCTGAAGTCACTGTCTATTCTGCTTCATACAGACTACTCAGAGGTGATCTCTGCCTTGCATATAAGGTGCTCGCTGACCCTGCTTTATTGGAAATGTTGCACATCTGCAAGTCAAATGGCACATGGGTTACTTGCTCTAAAGACCTAAACCTGTTGTGATAGATCAATAGAAGCTGTTGTAGAGACAGATTTGTCTCCCAGAGGTTACTACACCTTTGGAAAAGACTCCCATTTCATGTCAAACAGAGCATGTCATCGGCCCTCATCAAATACAGTCAGGATGAGTGGATGGGTAAGCATAAATTCACCCTGGGATTTCCACCTGTGGCAATCATGGCAACAAGGGTAAAATTTTGGCTAGGCTTCTAAGGGCCCTTGGGCCATTAGCCTAGTAACTTCCTATGATCCTATTACTGTTAATAAGAGTTCCCAAGTTCCTTAACTCTCTCTTAAGATTAGAGTAGACCTGGTGATATCAGTGTTGCAATTTGCAGGGGTGATCGTTTTACCAAAGGGTATAATAATGCATTTTTGTGCAGTGAGTTTTAGGCCATGGTTTGACCCCAGTTATTTGTCTGTCAGAATCCCCTCAAGGATATTTACATCTATGGGGGATTCATTGATTGTACCCAGCTTGCAGTCATCAGCCAGTCTGGTCAGCCAAAGGCTCTCTACATTTTCCTTGACTTCAGAGAAGTATATTCCAAACAAGAAAGTTCTCACTATGAACCCTGTGGGCACCTATTGCTGGTGGCGGATTCCCCCTCCTTAATTTAATGTGTCCTATATGTGAGCCATTTGGCCATCCATCAGGTGACATAGGGATCTCTGTCTACATTAATGAGTCTCTCTAAAAGACCCAAGTGAGGTATCATGTCAAATGCCTGTGCAGGTTAAGGTAGGCAGTATGCACTACTTTGCCCTCATCCATGCCTCTAGTGACCTTCTCAAAGATGTTAACCAGGTTTAGTAGGTGTTAACTGCCTTTGACCAAACCAAACAGGGATAGGTGTAGCTTTTCTTAAGATTTCCTCTGACTCTGTTCATCAGGTCCATAACTATATCCATGACCATACATGTAAGTTTACAGAAAATTATGGGTCTGTAATTCCCTGGGTCAGTTGATAGTCCACCTTTGTGTAGCAGTATGACAGTTGCAGTCCTCTATTCCATAGAGATGATGCTTGTCTGGAGGCTATGATTGAACAGAGATTCTAATGGGCCTGAGAGGTCATCTTTCAAGCAATATAGATGGCAAATTCAAAGGGGGATATTCCAGAGTGACTCTCTGTCACCACTGCTGTTCTGTCTTGCCCTTAATCCATCAAACTGTGTTCTTAACAGCTTAGGCCATGGCTATAAGACTTCTCATGTTCTCTTTGTCAATGATTTAAAATGGTATAGCTCATCAGATAAGGAACTGAAAGCACAACTGCAAGTTGTCAAAACTTTTTTTCGATGATATAAGAATACCATTTGGTCTTGATAAATATGCAAAAGCAACCTTTAATGCAGGAAAACTGCAGCACCAAGAAAACATCAGTTTGGGACAAGAATGTGATTACATATTCCCCGTTCCAAAGGAGGTATGGGCCTCCTTGAAATTGATTACATGTACAGATCTGCAATTGTGGGACTGCATTCATATCTGCTGACCTCACAAGACCCAAACATAGTGAAAGTTTTGAAACATGAGAAGAATAAATCTAAGACGACTTCCCTGCTTAGTCTAGCAGAAGCATATCGGCATCAAGCAGGAACTCAAGCAGCAGCTGAGTATGCCAAGAAGCAAAAGAAAGTATATAAGGTGAAAAACCAGACGAGAAGGCTAGAAATGTGGAAAATGCATAAATATAGTTGCAAGTACAGAAAACTTCTGGATCGAACCAGGAATGGTTAAGGAGAGGCAAATATACCAAAAGATGAAAGGTTAATTCTGGCAGTCCCAGATAGTGGGCTATGTACATGTTGGTTTACAAAGTCCATTGAACATGTGGGAGAAACAGAAAATGCAGGTTTTGTAAAACAGAAATGGAAACAGTTGCACATCTCAATGATGGTTTTGACATAGTAATGGCAGAAGGACTGTATGCTGAAAGGCATAATAATGTGGCAAGACTGCTGCAATGGGGATTGTGCAAACATTATGGTAATGAAGTGGCTGAAAAACACTGGAAACATGAGACACAAAGCATCATAGAAAATGATGGTATACATCACATGGGATCACCCATTACCAACAGTTAAAAAGACAGCTGCGAGAAAACCAGACATAGTGGCCCATGAAAAGACAAAAGTGGCATTGATCATTGATTGAAATCTCTACACCCAGTGACTACAGTGTCTTTTGTAGAGAGAGAGAGACACACAAAGTCATAAAATATCAGAATTAGCAGGTAGAAATGACAGCAATGTGGAAGAAAGATACCCAGACAGTTCCAACAGTAGTAGGAGCAACGGGTCTTATAAAAAATTATCTACAATCGTTTTTAGATATGTTCCCAATGCATGTAATGCCATATGAATTGCAGGAGGAGTAATTTCTGGGTACACTGTGGGTGTTGCGAAGAGCACTTCTGGCTGAAATCAAATATTCAAACAGTACTACTGCCATGAACTTTAATCGTACTTTCACTTAGGAATCAGGTGTATTCCAGTCATAGTATTAGAAACCCAAAAGATTTGGAGAAATTAAGAAAGGCATCCATGGATATTATTAGGAGCCATTGATGCTGTGTTTTTTAGATGTGGAGAGTGTGCTGAGGACCTGTTCTTTGTGATAGTTGGAACAGAAATGGTAGAGGGTATTTACTGGGGAGCACCTGATCATCTCAGAAATGTATAGATTCTGTCTTCTGCTTGTACCTTATTGCTCTTGTTAACACTTTTGAGTAAAGGTACTATTCCCTGCTCTTTTATCTTGGACTTTGGTAACTACTTCAGCTAATTAAATGTTTCTGTCAATACTTTTCTCTCTATACTTACAGTTTGAGAGGTATGCCTTCAGTTGTAACTGAAATGCCATGGATTCACAAGAAAGGATTTTTTTTTTTTTGCATGTATATTCGGTACTTTTCCGTTAAACCCCTACCACGCGTTTTCAGTCACAGATTGACGTGTCCAAGTCAGTTCTTGGAAAAAGACACTTGATTGTGTCAAGTACCTGCTTCAAGTAAGCTTTACATATATAAATGTAACTTCAATCTTTTTCTTTGCTCTTATTTATCAGCCTTCGATGTATTACTTACAGTAATCACAGAGGTGATTTGCTCCCTCTCTCCATTTTTTTTTCTTAGAAAAAACAAAACATTTATTCCAAACAAATTCCCCCACACACTGATAAAAAGCTAACCAGAACAATCTCAAAGGTTTATATCAGTAGTTTCCAGCCTAAAGACAACCCTCAACACATGCATTACACAGCTGGATACCACCCCAACTCCAACAAACACGAACACCTGGAAAGTGTAAAAAGATAGGGAATTAAATATCACAAGTCTATTATAGATGAAAACCAGACAGTGTGAATAGCAGTTTTTTAGTCCTCCTCTGACTTGTTGGAGGCTACACCCCATAAGGGGCCGAACTAAACACTCGTTCGCACAAACACAATGACATATTTCCAAAGGCAGTCCTGTCTGCCACGCACGTTTTAAAGATGCGTAACTTTTAGTTATGTACTTACCATAACTTTAGATGTATGGGATCCATCTCACCTACATTCTGTACTGATGGGTTCGGAGCCGATCCTCGGCTCCGACTCGGCACGCTGTACTATAGAACGAAGTCTCTTATTGGCTGAGCTATCCCACATCCCAGGATGCACCACCACTGCTTCCCCAGATCTTGTTTGTCCGCACACATGCACACACACATACACTGTTGATATAATATTGCCAGGTGTTTCAAGATGAAACAGCTGAACTCGAACCGTCTAGTCTCTTCTGATCTCCAAGGCAGGGGGGAAGGAGGGTGGGTTATTAGGAATGTAGGTGAGATGGATCCCATACATCTAAAGTTATGGTAAGTACATAACTAAAAGATGTAATGTGATCCTATCTCGCCTACATTCTGTACTGATGGGACAGCGTCCCTAGCACCTGATTCCTGGGTGGCTGACTGGAAAACACTCCTGAGAACTGTGGAACTGAAGGAAGCTTGCCCCCGAGATGCCACGTCCAATTTGTAATGAGAAATGAAGGTGTGAGGAGAAGACCATGTAGCCGCAGCACAAATGTCACTAATGGCAAGCTTAGAATGAAAAGCTGCCGAAGTAGCCATAGCCCTGGTAGAATGAGCTTTCACTGTAGTTGTAAGCTCTCTATTAGAAAGAAAATAAATATGACTGATACAGTCTCTGATCCACTTGGCAATAGTGACTTTCGTGACGGCTTTGCCCAATTTATTGTCCGAAAACGACACAAACAACTGATCTGTTTTCCGTGTTTGGTGCGTCCTATCCAAATAGAAGAGCAATTGTCTGTGAACATCCAAGGTGTGAAAGATGTATTCCGCTCTGTTTGAGTACTTTGGGAAGAAAACTGGAAGTTCCAATGACTGTTGCAGACAAAAACTAGAACAAACCTTAGGAACAAAGGATGGATTCGGTCTGAGGGATACTCTATCCTTGTGAAAAACCAGGTATGGTGGTTTGACACATAGGGCTTGAAGTTCCGAAACTCTTCTGGCTGATGTAATTGCAACTAATAAAGCAGTCTTCCAAGAAAGAAATTTCAAGTCACAAATTGCTGCCGGTTCAAAGGGGGAAGAGGTCAAAGCACCTAACACCACATTAAGGTCCCACGGTGGAGCGGGATGAGATATCGGGGGCCGTAGCAGCCCAGCACCTTTCATGAAGGCTTTACACAACTTGTTGCTCATCAAAGGTGGTTCTATGCTCTCATGAAAATTGGAAATAGCTGCCAATTGAACCTTGATGGTAGAGACCGAAGAACCTTGATTGAACAGAGAAGCTAAAAACTTCAGAACCTCAGACACCGGGACAGTTATGGGATCTAATCCCCGGAGTTGGGCCCAAATAGCAAATCTCTTCCATTTGCTGTTATACATTTTCTTAGTAGAAGTCTTGTGGGCCGAGGACAAGATATGTATGACTTCCGGGTCCAAAGCATGGTTCCTGACTATGGTTGGAAGAGGAGGAGCCAAGCTGTTAACCTCAACAAGTGGAGGGACTGATGAAGCTGTCCCGACTGATGGGTCAAGAGATCCGGAACTTGGTCCAGGAACCATGGACCGTCCAGTGCATATTTCCGAAGAAAGGGAAACCAGACTTGACGAGGCCAGTATGGGGCAACTAAAATCATTTTGCTCTCCAAGCGAATCGCCTTCTGGATCACCTTGGGAAGAAGGGGAACCGGTGGAAAGAAGTATAGCAGGCCGGTGGGCCAAGCTTGGACTAGGGCGTCCTTGGGAATCTCCCCCGGAACTGGGGTGAGAGAGAAGAACTGTTGGCATTTCGTGTTGAGGGGGGTTGCAAAAAGGTCGCAACAAGGAGTTCCCCATCTTCTGAAAATCTGAGTTGACACTCTGTCATTCAGAGACCACTCGTGAGGGGAGAGAATAGTTCTGCTCAGTCTGTCGGCTATCACATTGGATCTCCCTGGAATGTGTGTTGCTACCAGAAAACGTTTGGTTGCAATCGCCCAATCCCATACTTTCATGGCCTCTCTGCAAAGGGGGTAGGATCTGGTCCCTCCCTGCTTGTTCAGGTACCAGACTACTGACATGTTGTCGGACTGAATGGCAATCATGCCCGGGGGGAGGTAATCGTGTAGTGTTTGCAACGATAGAAGCACCGCCCTCATTTCTAGTATGTTGATGTGGAGGAGACTCTCATCGGAATGCCACCTGCCTTGGACTGACCTGCCCAGGTAATGCCCCCCACCCTGTCTGGGAGGCGTCCGTAGTCAATGTGGCCACTGGAGGTGGTGGAACGAAGGGTCGCCCCTGATCCAGGTTGGAGGAAAGAAGCCACCAACGAAGGTCCTGTTTGCACGTCTCTGTGATCAGAATGAGGTGACTGAGAGGGAGATCCTGATAAGACCACTGGACTGACAGGAGCCACTGGAAAATCCTCATATGTAACCTTGCCAAGGGGACTAGGAGAACGTTGGCCGACATGGAACCTAACAGTTGTAGGACCATCCTGGCTGGGGCTTGGCGTTTGAGGAGCAAGGCTCGAACTTGAGACTGTAATGTTTCTATCCTCTCTGTAGGAAGATAGACCCGCGTTTGCTTTGAGTCTATCTCTACTCCGATAAACCGTATGCGCTGAGATGGCAGCAACACAGACTTTGCCCAATTGAAGGTGATTCCTAGGGAGTTGCCTACAGATATAGTGGCTGCTAGGTTTTGGAAGAGTACACACCTGGAGGTGGCAGTTAGGAGCCAGTCGTCTAGGTATGGAAACACCTGGAATCCTAGACTTCTCAGGTGAGCAGTCACCACCGCCAAACATTTGGTGAACACCCTGGGGGCTGTGGTGAGACCAAAGGGCAGTGCACGGAACTGGAAATGACTGTCTCCCAGGCTGAAGCGCAAGTGTCTCCTGGACGCCTGGTCTATCAGGATGTGATAATAGGCGTCCTTGAGATCTATGGAGCACATCCAAACACCTTTCTCCAGCAGCGGGAGAATGGATTGCAAGGTGACCATCCGGAACTTGGACTTCTTGACTGATCGATTTAGCTTGCTGAGATCCAAAATGGGCCTCAAGTCCCCGGTCTTTTTTGGCACCAAAAAGAATCTTGAGTAAGTCCCTAATCCGGTCTGGCCTGCGGGGACTGGTTGGATGACTCCTTTTTGAAGCAGCTTTGAGATTTCGGTGGCTGCAAGACCCCGTTGACTGGGTGGCAGGTCCGGGATTTTTCGGGATGGAGGGGGGGTTGAGAAAAGGGGATGGTGTAACCTCCGGCGATGATTCGGAGCACCCATCGGTCCTGAGTGATACTCTCCCAAGCCTTTAGGTGCTTCGAAAACCGACCCCCGACTGGCTCCGGAGCTGCACAGTCGGGCAATCCTTCAGGGATGCTGGAAGGTTGAGGAGCCACAAAAGGACTCGCGGTCTCCAGTGTTGCGGGGGCCTCCGCCGCCTCTGGGACGGCGTCTTCCTGAAAAATTTCCCCCTCCTCTGCCTCTAGAAGGGGGATCGCCCTGCTGTGAGGAGTAAGTCTTTTGAGATTTACGGAACCACATTTTCCCCCCTCTTCTAGCCTTGGGATAAGGCCTGAAGGGAGTGGAAAACCATGCCCCTACGGCAGTCAAAGTCTTACCCTCTTGTTCACAGCGAGTCAAGGTGTCCTTTACCTTGGATCCAAACAGAGAGGACACATCGAAGGGAGTGTCGGCAAAGGAAGACTTGAAGGCTTCCGCAAAATGACACAGGTGAAGCCAGGCTTGTCTCCGTAGAGCAACACCTGTTCCCGCTGCTCTACTCGCCCCCTCGGCTGCATACGAAATGAGCCTCATGGACGAGTTTGATAATCATGATAGGGTAAGCCAGCTGAGAGCTAACCGTCTGGGCCAACTGCTCAGGTAGGTTACCAGAGAGGGTATCTGAAAGTTCCTTGACCAGATCCCTCTGAAGTCTGGTGAAGTGCGTCAGATAATTCAGAGACCTTAAAGTAAAGGTTGCTGAAGTAAGGGTGCACCTCCCGTACCGATCCATGCTCCTGGACTCTTTATTAGGAGGATGGACGGACATTGAAGCCTCTGCCACATCTTGTTGGGTAGCAGATGCCACCACCAGGGCATCTGCAGCCACACCTTTGGAGAGAAAATCCTTTTCGGGGGGGGGCTGAAAGAAATTTATTGGGACGAGCTGGCACCGGTTCCACAAAATCCGGGTGCTCCCACGCCCTTCGAGAGATCAAATCCAGAAGCTCATCAAAGGGCGGAGACACCCAGGAGGCAGAGGGCTGAGCCCCGAAGGCCTTGAGGAATACCGACTCCTCAGCGGAAGGGGGTTTGGACTGCCAGTCGCCTCGTTGCTTCAGGATTTCCAAAATGTCCGCAAAGGAGACATCATCTGAGGATGACTTGGGGGACCCCTCCACATCATCGAGGTCAGTGTCCGAGGTGAGAGACTCGTCAGGGGAGTCGACGTGCTTCCTCTTGCACTGTCTCTTCCTTGGAGGTTCCTCCGAACGCTTGGAGGGACCTTCAGGAAGGGGAACCCCAATGGGGTGACCTCAGGCCCCAGGGCTCCGCTGTCTTGAGACAGGGGGACTACAAAGGAACCAGTCTCCGTGCCAAGGGAAGGTGCCGGTGAGACGGTGGAGGTGGCCAAAGAAGATTTGGCCAAAGCACTCCTCATGGCCCTGAAGGCCAGACCCCCAGAGTCCTGGGAAGGTCCGACCCCCGAGGCCACAACAGTAGACGGCACTCCCGCAGCTGACGCACCAAGAGTGAGGCTCGGAACCGAAAACATCGGTCCCGAAGCGTCACCCCCGGCGCCGACCGAGGAGGTCCGTGTACCGAACTCCGACCCGAAGGGCGGGGTTGGAGTAAGGGTTGGAGCCGACCCAAAAACCTCCACCGGCTCCACCAGCACCGACTCCAATGGTGCCGAGGCTGTTGGAGGAGGAACCAAGACAACAGGGTGGGCAATCGGCTCCGGAGCCGACTGGGCTGGAGCCAAAACCAACTTTTGGAAGACTGGAGACTGAAACAGCCTTTGAAGTACCCTGTCTATGTCCGAATCTGACATTCTCAAAGACCGAGAAGAGATCGAACGAGTTCGAGTCGACTTCTCCACCGGTTCCGAAGGACTGGGGGACCGGCTCCGAATCGTCTCGATAAATATCGGTGCCGAGGGAGACTCCACAACCATTGCAATTTCCCTCGGAGCCGAAGTGGACTTCGGTGCGAAGGAAGAGTCTGAGCGGGCAACTCTCATCGGCTCCGAAGACAGTGGAGCCGATGAAGGTGACCCGCCTCTCGAAGCTCTAGCCGTCGGCTCCGAAACCAGAGGAGTTGAGGCTGGAGGCATCGAGGCAGACCATTCCGCCCTCGGCTCCGAAGTCCGTGGAGCCGATGGAGAAGCCTGCCGAGATTTCTTTGTGGCCGGTTCCGACGGGCTGGTTGGAGCCAACGATTTCTTTTTCTTCGAAGGTGAAGAGGAAGAAGATAAAGCCTCCTCAAAAGAAGGTGTAATAAGCCCTTTTAAAATCAATTTGTTTTTCCTCTCTTGGAGGACCCGGGAGGAAAAAGCGTGACAAACGCTGCATGACTCCTGAAGATGTTTAGGGCCTAAACAATACACACACAAAGAGTGATCGTCCGTTATGGACATTTTGTAACTGCATTTAGAGCATTTTTTGAACCCATATGGTCTGTGCTCTTTAGACATGCTGACACAATCACTACACAGAAAAAAAACTTTTAGTCACAAAATTTTCTTAAAGGAAATGTGAATTAGGGCAAGACCCCTCTAACAGAAAACGGGATACTTGACCAACTAGACTACAATACTACCACAAGACTCACACTAAGTAGTTCAATCACGCGCGAGGGCAAGGCCCCTATAACTTAAACGGGATCCTTTCCCTCAAATTAAAGACAAATTTTACCACAAAAATTAACTCAAACTCAGTCACACAACAATGATAGCTGTTAAAACAGCTTTTGGGTCGATTAATCAAAAAATTCCTGACAGAAATTTCTTAAGAAATAAGCACTTAGCTCAGCCAAGTCCGAGACCACATCTTTGCTGTAAAGCGGCAAACGAAATCTGGGGAAGCAGTGGTGGTGCATCCTGGGATGTGGGATAGCTCAGCCAATAAGAGACTTCGTTCTATAGTATAGCGTGCCGAGTCGGAGCCGAGGATCGGCTCTGAACCCATCAGTACAGAATGTAGGCGAGATAGGATCACATTACATCAAGGGTTTCCCCAATAACGATGATCGTCCCCATGTAAGAGTGATGCTTGGCTGAGTGAATTCAGTCCATGAGTCCGAAAGATGTACACATTTCACTACTAACCAATCTGGGACCGAAAACGCATGGTAGGGGTTTAACGGAAAAGTACCGTATATTCATATTGACTATTTGGGTGTGTTTTAAGTAGAATTAGCCAGTACAATTGAAAGTTATATTACCACATAGATGCATACAAGTATAGATATATACATAAGTAGACAGACATATTCCATGTGAAATTCTGATGTCATTTATTTTACAAAATAAATATAACAAGCAGACAGGTTTTATGCGAAGTCAGAGTATTTATTCATTTGACTATTTTACAACTAATGACATCTAGACATGCATAGCTATTTTTGATGTAATGTAACAGTTGTACAGTGAAACAGTGTAAATTGCAACCGTGAGCAAATGTGATACTTTGTTACAAACATTTTGCTGATCAATCACAACAATGCAAGACATCTGTAATATTCACTCAATAGTTTAAGGAGTACCACTGCACCTAAAACAAAACAAAAAGTAAATAAATAAAAATGGACACATTCTTGTATGTGTAACAAAGCCACTCGAGTACACATCTTATTTACATTTACACATTTTACATGCATGCACATAAAGTAAAATTTTTAGGCATGGGCGGTACTGGCCTTCTAGCTTGTAAATTTACCACAAAGTGAAGAAGACTTTCAAAAAAAATTCAACAGTAGTGATTACTTTAATATAATTCGAAATTTTATTTCAGGTGTTACCAAGTGGGTTTTTCCCCAAATTTTCCTGATCTTCTACCAACATACACTATATGTCATTTATCTGTCCAGTTTAATTATTTTGCTCTTCAAAGTTATAGTTTCCATTTCTTGTATTTTTATCTATCATCTTGCCTGAATTCCACTTCTGCATTTTGCCAAACTGTGTGACATTCATTCAGAGAGTAGTATAACACTTTATTTTATTTTCCATTTTCTGCTGGTGTCTCGTACCGTGGAGGTCAGGTTATGACTGAGAAGAGTCAGCCAGTCCACTTACATTGTTACCAAACTGAAGTTAATATGTAAATAAACAAATAGCTGAGTTGTTTGTTTTTCAGCTTTTCCCGGTTAGAGGTTGCCACAGCAGAACTCCGGCCCGCTAATAATTGGCAGTGGATTTTTACAGTGCCGAGTTGCCAGCCCGACGCCTAACCTTCAAAGAAGGCACACCCATTCACGCACACACCTACCTGCATGTCTTTAAACATCACACGACAAATAGCTGAATAATGTAAGTAAATTAAATAATTTCATGCCGAGATTAAGTGTAATTTATGGAGACAGAGAGTACAGTACAAATCCATTTGTTTGACATTTTTATTAAGATACACAATGAAATGTTGGCTTACAGGTACCATGTAACCTGTGTGCATTGTTGGTACTCTTACAGGGCATAAAACACAGTAGGAGGGTATTCAGAAATTAGAAATAGCAAACTGTGCAAGGCTAAACTGCAATAAGTGTTATCATGCAGGGCATATCCAATTCAGAGATATCTGTAGGACAATCATGGGAGTATGAAAATTTGTGTGGCCATCAGTATGTACTTTCATAAACACAATATTTGTGGGCGAATGTGAAAATATTTTGTTTTGGTATGTGTGACTATGTATGTTAATATCAACCATGTTTATTAATTATAAGATGTATACATATGTAAGTAAATTGCCTATGTGCATGCATACACATAGGCCTATGCATGGACACTACTCAGGTGAAAAAAGTGTAATGATTTGCATATATACATGCATGTATACATACACATATGTATGTATGTGTATCTAATTATGTATTGAGATATATACACACACACACACACACACACACACACACACACACACACACACACACACACACACACACACACACCTAAATGTGACATCACACAGATCATACCGTGTGCATACTGTTGTGGACATTTGACAAGGTGATGGCAGTCCTATCCTTGGACATAGACAACACTTCCTTATTTTCATTCATGCATTTGGGTATGGAGTGTAGCAGTCTAGGGCTTATCATCAGTGCAGAGCAATCAGAGGTGAAGTAATGAGTGGGAACACTGTTCTGTCAATGGCATGAGATCTGCAGTCTAGCTGTCAAGACAATGTATTTTGTGTGAGTAGACTGTTTCTCATTCAGGGGCTGGAGTGTGCCTGTATAGTTTAGGTCATCCAGAAGTGTACTGGCAGGCCTTACGTAAATGATGTTGCTCATTTATGCCATGCTAAGTCTTCCAAGATGACAGTACTGCACCTGGATATGTTTTTAGGTGTTGTCACTTCTCTCAACTACACAACACTGTGTTATGTGATGCCATCATGTAGCAGATCTACAGACGTGGTTAATAGGTTTGTGAGTAACACTCATGGATCTGGTAAAGGATACTGGTTTGCTAATGTGTGGTGATGCCAAAATGAAAGAAGTGTGCACATTTAGGTTAACAGATTCAAGGGGTTAACAGTAGGCCATTGATCCAGAGGCACATTAGTAGCCTAGCCACAATATCCCGTACTGTAAGTGCCTATTGGCATGACTAATTTACATAGAGTTTTAGACCCCTTCCCATACCTGTCAACCTCTTAGAGCAAGAAATCTAGACAAAACCATAAATAATGGGGGAGAAAGGCCGAATGATAGGAATACTTTTTAAATATTGCTCTTACAAACTTAGGAAGTAGATAGAACAACAGATTTTGGATTAGCTCTAATTTTTCTGTGGGTTACGAAGTCTGAAACTCAACTGTCTGTCATTTTTTTCTGACTTCAACCCTCAATTAGTTTCCAGTGATTTGCCAGAAAACCACAATTTAATGAGAAACAGACCAAAATTACAAGGCAAAAATCTGGACAGTTGAGAGGTATGCCCCTTTCGATGATAGATTCGGGGCAAGATCAGGGCTGTATTTACAATTGCCTATTCATGCATCTAGGTTATACTTAAATGGGGTCACGGAGCCACTTTGCATTATATCCAAAAAAATCTACTGTGTTAATGGGGATTCTGTAAGATATATATAGCTATCTTGCCAGTACGCCATGTTTATGTTCTCTTGAACAGGTGATTAGGATGTTACAAGTTCTGCAAATGTGCAGCTGGTGACAGTGGACCAGATCCATTTAGGCTATGCAAGTCTGGCAGAGATAACCTGTTTGGAGTGTCCAGTAAAACACATGAGAGAAACTGGTTGAAGCCTGTCTGGGTAACTCAAGAAAAGCATACCCTTGTTTATTGTAATGAGAAAACAATGCAGTCTTTCAAGTTGGGTCATGTGCTTAGAAAAGTACATAACAAAGGGGTCATTATACTCCATCTCCTAACATTAGTGGATACATAACTGTCAAAGGATAACTAATCGTCAGTGAAAGTGCTCAGGTCCCTAATGGCAGAGTCAGTTTTGGCTAAAGACATAGTGCTAGTGCTGCATTTCTTGGCATGGAGTTTTAGCATGTGCTCCAGGCACCACTTAATGCTGCATGCTAGTTCGTTCTGAAAAATGTGGGAGTGGGATGGTGAGGAAGTAACACTACAAGCTCTTGATGTCAGCCTTGACAGTGGTAAAGTAAATACCAAAGACAAGTGGTCCTTGGAATTGATCACTAGGGGATACCACAGGTGAGTACATTTTTTTGAAGAGAACATGCCTCCCATCTAATAAACTTGTGTATGACCATTAATTAGCCAGTTTTTCATCTAGCAGGTAATATGAGAGTTTACATTTAGTTTGCTTAGCTTATCGATTATGCCAGATGTAGGGTACTATCAAGTTACACAAAGACGTACGTGTGTGTGTGTGTGTGTGTGTGTGTGTGTGTCTGTGTGCTTACTATCAAAATTCTGAAAGACAGTTCCTAGAGTAATAACTTAAAAAAAGGTAGAAAGTGAAACAACAATGAAAACATTGTTTACTCACAACAACAAAAGTGGTAATGTCGATAATTCACATTCAACATTATCAACATTACCCAACTTACCTTGATGTGCAGTGATGTCCTACAAATGTTTTGCAGAGAGGGCAAGCCCCCCTACACCCCTTGTTAATTATAAATTCCAACTCCAAGATTGTACTAGAGAGAGGAAAATTACCCAACCTATTGTAGTGCAAGCTCCAATCAGAACATCGACTTCACAACAGCAAATGCACACTAACATTCGCTTATGTGCAGTCGAATATTTTCTGCATCAGCTTTACATGAACTTGAAACTATTCTTTTGAGCAACACAGTTCGCGTAACTGCCGCCCAAAAATTTGAGAGTAAAGTATATATATATATATATATATATACATATATGGATCTAGAACTACTGAACGAAAGTTCAGTAGTCTGAATCCACAATCCCCAAACACACTAACTTAAGCACTTTCACCGAAAAAGTGCTTTTGTTAAAGTGCGTTAAAAAAAAAAAAACAATAAATTTGCTTTTATGCAGGAGGGCAAGCCCCACTGTGCCCCCCACACCCCCCTACTTTAATATTCTCACTCCGTGATAGCACTACACTGAGGAAAAGGGAATATTCTTTTATCCGAACCATAGTACGATCTCCACAACAGTCATTCCCCCACGACTCCCTCTAGCTGTAGGCATACTTTCGTGGAAGTATGGCTGGCCGTTTGTGCTTCAGTAACTAATTACTTCGGTAATTAGTACCGATCCCATATCTATATATATATATATATATATATATATAGTCCCAAAATATACCACTGCAGTCACCATAGCTGTAGTCATAAAACAATTTTATCGAGGAATATATTCTTCAGTAAAATCGTTTTATGACTACAGCTGAATCTACTTTCTACAGTTCTGTTCTTTGGGCACCATGAACTACATTACTTTTCTCAGTGTATTACAACACAGCTCATCTTAGTGTAGTGAAGTGTGAACTTGGAGTTGATATATTTAAGTAGCAGGGGGTGTAGGGGGTACAGCCCCCCACATGGAGGGTGCAGGGGGGCATGCCCCCTGCTAATAGTTGGTTTAGACTGATATGGTTTGTCTTTTCTTTGTTTCTGTATGTATTTCTGCTGCAATACAGTCAGTGTTGGTGTCCTGTATGTTTTTCAGTATTATGAGATTCAGTATTATTAGGCAAGGTTCAAAGGATAAAACCACCACCGTAACAGATACAAGCATGCAAAATCTGAAGGTAATGCTACTCAATGCTAGAAGTCTAAACCTCAAAATGCACTCTCTCGAGGCACTCCTAAAAATGGAGAACATTGATATCTGTGCAGTAACTGAGACCTGGTTCAAGGCTCCAGAGAGCACCCCTGCAATACCAGGCTACAACTCTTACCACACTTTTCGGCCACCAAACCAAGACCAAAACACTAAAGGTGGAGGAGTGTCCATATTCACCAAGGATATTCACACCTCCAGGCTAGCTGCCCAACACAATGCATCTGAAATTCTCCAGGAGCAACTAACACTAGGTAAGACTGCAATCCAAATTGTAGCTTGCTACAGATCCCCCACCATGCCCCAAGATTCTCACTACACCTTTCTAAACATACTGGAAAATATTAAGATACAACCAAACACCCTAATACTGGGTGATTTCAACTACCATGCCATTAACTGGGAAAACTACTTGGGTACCAACTCCTTTTCCCAACGGTTCTTGGAATTCATAAATTCCAATGCCCTGGATCAACTAATCCATTGTCCCACCAGGGGCTACAATATTCTAGACCTGGTCATTACCAAAATGGCAGATAGATGCTCCACACCAGTGGTCACCCCCTCATTGGTCAGGTCTGACCATAAGCAAATCACCCTTGACATCCACATCCCACCCCCACCCCCCAGTAAGGAAACATCCTTAAAAAACTTCTCCAAAGCCAACTTCATGATACTGAAGTCAGAAGTGACAAACTTCATGACACCTATGCAGACGAGATCTGAAAGTTTGACTGCAGAATCCTAACTAAGGCATTGCACGAGCACATCCACTCGTGCATGAATTGTGCTATCCCAAATAGAACCAAGATGCTCTTCTCCAAAAACAGAAAGCCAATTTGGTGGTCCCCTGCTATAAACAAACTATACAACAGAAGGAAGAAACTGTTGAAGAAAAGAGGAAAATCCTAGGATGCAAAAAACTCCCTCACCAGCATCAGTAAGAAGCTGAGATCCCTCATAAAATCCTTAAAAGCTAGTTGCAAAAATAAAATTGCCAAATATTCCAAAGACAACCACAAGGCATTCTATAGTTATGTCAAAAATCTAAATGGCAATGCTCAGATCTGCTCTGAGCTACAACAGAATGGCATTAAATATACTGATCCCAAGGATATTGCCAATATCCTGGCAGATCGATTTAGTGCCAACTTCACCCCCCTCTCACCCTCACCCCCTAAAGGGCCCATCTCAATACCAAACAATTGCCAAATTCCGGTATTCATGGCCACACAGGTAGAAACCACACTCTCCAAAGCTAAGAATACAGCATCCATGGGACCAGATGACATCCCAGGCTGTGTACTACATGAACTACAAAAATTAACTGGCACCTCACCTAAGTGTCATATTTAATCATAGCCTCACCTCAGGCTTCATGCCCACTGAGTGGTGCACAGCTACAGTTATCCCACTCGACAAGGGGGGATCCGCCTTGGATCCCGGTAACTACCGTCCCATCAGTCTGACAAGCCTGATCTGCAAGGGCATGGAATGCATTATCATGGAACTTATAAACAAAGACATTGGCAACCTTCAAACACTAGACCCCACCCAGTTTGGGTTTGTGAATGGCCGATCTTGTCTTCTGAATCTGATTGACTTCTTCGAGTCAGTCTCCTGAGCTGTGGACGAGGGTAAGGCAGTACACACAGCCTATCTGGACCTCGCCAAGGCCTTCGACACCACTTGAAACAAAGATGAAAATGTCGCACACAAACTGTTGAGCCACAAAAGAAGAACCACCAGCTACGACCCAGTACCTGGAACCAAAAGCTTGCACCAAACACAGAAAACTCAACGACAGTTTACCTAGAG